>NW_026460037.1:0-36284 GCF_021730395.1 Mercenaria mercenaria | reverse complement strand
ATTCCGTTTATCAGGAAAAGCAATAGTTTAAATGTTAAGTATTTCGAGGTCGCTATGAATTAAAAGGCCAGGTTTCTTGCTTGTTGTCTTAGCGCGAAGTTAATTATGGTTAACTTACATTTACAAAAGATTTCTAAAAATATGGTTATGTTGTTTTAAAAAGAAATTTGATAAAAATAATTAGTAACTCGGGAGCGAAAATTAGATATATTAAAGTTTGAGACGTATGCAAAGATGAACAATTGTTTTATACTTTTAAGATATTGAGCCCGAATTAACAATTGAGAGTTTGCGTAATTCCGCTATGCTATTTCGTTTTGTTATTTTTTAGCGTTTTTTAGCGTTTTTTTACAGAAAATTGCAGAGATTACGTAATCACACGGAAATTGCCGAGATTAAGTTATCACATGGAAATTACCGAATATACGTAATCACACGGAAATTGCAGAGATTACGTTATAACACGGAAATTACCGAGGATACGTTATCACATGCAAATTGCCGAGATTACGCAATCACACGGAAAATATATAGAATACGTTATCACACGGAAATTACTGAGGATACGTTATTACACGGAAATTGTCATTATTACGTAATCACACGGAGATTACCGAGAAACGTATTCACACGGGAATTACCGAGGATACGTAATCACACGGAAATTATCGAGGATGCGTAATTACACAGATATTTCCGAGGATACGTTATCACACGGAAATTACAGAGGATACGCAATTAAAAGGAATAAAAACGAGGATATGTAATCATACAGAAATTACCGAGGATACGTTATCACACGGAATTGTCGAGAAAACATAATCGCCATTCCGGGCTACCAAAAAATGCGTTTTTTTTACCACTCAGTTGGGTACATTAATTAACAGTATAGTAAACACCAAAATGTATGTAAACAATGGACTATGGTAGTTCTGCACGTTAGGGTCGATTTTTTTCTACAATGTAGAAATTGATTAAACTTCTATTTTTCAAAATATACCTAGAAAATTCAGCAAATAAAAATGAAAAATTTGTAAACGTTATCACATGGAAATTACCGAGGATACATTATCACAAGGAAATTGCCGAGGATACGTTATCACACTAAAATTGCCGAGATTACGTAAGCACATGGAAATTGCCGAGATTACGTTATCACACGGAAATTACCGAGTATACGTAATCACACGGAAATTACTGAGAATACGTTATCACACGGAAATTACCGGGGATATCTAATCACAAAGAAATTGCCGAGATTACGTAATCACAAGGAAATTGCCGATATTCCGTTATCACACGGGAATTGTCGAGATTACGTAATCACACGGAAATTACCGAGGATACGTAATCACACGGAAATTACCGAGTAAACGATTTTTGCTAGACTGATTTGAAAAATTTGGACCTCACGCATTTTTTCATAATGCAAGTCTATGGGAAATATCATAACTTTCATAACAAAGAACTTTTTCTACAATGTAGATTTAAATGAAACGTCTCACACTTGTAAAAAGACATATGGCTTATAATGTAGTGAAATAAAATGTATAGGTCTTTGTGCTTACTTTTGGTATATTTGACCATGATTAAAAAGAACCGAACATTTCACGCCAGTTTTGAGACATTATTTTAAATTATTTAACGTGTCATATGTTTTAATATCATATTTTGACTTTAGAAATATAGTAACACTTCCATTTTGATAAATCTACTCCAAGTTTTCATTAGATTTTAAAATGATTTTCATTTCCGTAAGCCGAATCCAAGCTTTATTCTATGTTTTCCGGATAAATGACGTTACGCCACCACCTCCGGTTTATCAAACGTACAGAATACCTTAATGACAGCGCAGTCACTTCATTCCTTATTATACTTAAGCGGTCTTACAATTTCATATTGTGCAAATATGCACAAAAATAAAATTCCTGCTACAACGCGATTATACTTTAGAGTCGGAGAGTATCGACCATCCTGGCTATGATAACGTTATCTATTGAAATCACTTTAAAGTGGCAGGGTTTTTGTGATATTTTATGACAACTGTCACATACCGTTATTCACTTTGCAAAACAGATTAATTTTCACAATTAAAAAAATGATATGATGTTTGACGTTTCTATAGGATGTTAAACTTTGAGTTTTGTAGTTCTGATTGAAGCGCTATTGAAAGTTCAGAAAAAATCTCAGACTGATGGATAGAACAAATGAATTTCGCCGTATTGAAAATGGAATTACACGAATGGCGGTATTGATGATATCTGTATTGTTGCTTTGTGAAGTTGAAGGAAGAGACAATGGTGAGAAAAATTCGTACATTTTTAGGTTTGGCAAAGTTTTGTATTCTTATTAACATGTTTTGACTTTACAATGAGCTTCAGTTACTACTTTCCGGACAAACTTTTTTAGATCTTTTAACAATTATATTAAAGTATAACTATCAAAAAAGAAATACTTAAAGTTTTATATTTATCACGTGTGCTGATAATTTCGATTGGAGAAGATCCGTCTCTTGTATGGTCAAGATTTTGCGGTGAAACAAGCGGACATTTTTCTGCAGAAGATGTCACTCTTTCCTCCCAGTAAATTCAAAGACGTATAAAATACACAGACTTGGGACAGAAGATAATCTAGAGTAACCTGGTATCACCGTGTTAACCGGCGTTATCTTATTGAAACGCTTTGCCGACCTGGACCACCTGTGATCAAACCAACAGACGCTTATTAAAGTTATATAACACTGGTGATACGGCTAAATTTTCAACCAAAAAGGAAAAAAGTACAAAAAAAAAAACAACAACAAAAAAGAAAACCATTAATACTATACACAAACGATCTGGTAGAAATTTGCTCAAGACACAAATTTTAACCCTTCTGCTTTTTGTTTCATAAACCGGTAGAAACACGAGATGTTGGTAAGATTCCCTTAATATGTCTTTCAACTTGCCGATCAATTTATTTTATTTTATACCTCTTTTATTTTTTATAAAACTGATAATGCAGACGGTTTTTCAGAATGTTCAATATATTTAGGAATGGTACGGTCTTTGTTAGTTTTGTAATGTTTCATAATTTTTGTAACTCACGCGATATTTTGTTTATATTGTAGATAATAACATACAGCATATCAAAGAGGAATTCATCTTTTTCGACAAATTTTTACGGCAATTTGTAACTCCGAAATTATCGAATTATAAATTGTTCGATTAACTAATTATCTAACCTTATTTAGATAACAACAGTTTATACGTGATATTGAAGTTGGAATGCTACCAACAAGTAAATAAGACACAAATTATGAATTAACGAAAATGAAAGGAAGGATATAATTATTTGAGCTTCGCTACATACTTGCGTTTTTTACTTAAGAAAAAGCAAAAGTCATATTGATAAAAATATTGAATGTTAATCTTTTTTTAAATGAGTTGATTCAAGAAAAGTAAAAAAAAAATAAATAAATAAAAAAGACAACACTTTTTAGTTCAATTTAAGGTGACGCCATAGGCATAAATCTGCCCCTTAACCATGCATTTGAAATAATCTTCCTTCCAAAAAATATCATAATAATTAATTTTGTTGAATCTTACTTCTTCAATTCATACGTTACACGTAATGGTTCTTTGAATGAACCTTTGTTTAACAATAAACGTTTGATTATTTATGTTCTCGTTTATTCTTCTATTTTATTTCGTTTCCAAAAGTGCTTATGCTTAATAATCCAATCGCAGCCAAATTCATTTTCTGGGAAAATAGCAAAACTATGTAATATTTAAAAAATAAATAGGTACATGTAACAGGTAAATCACCTTTGTAGGGTCAGATCTGAAATAAACATCAGACTGTGTGTGTGTTCGGGTTTAACGTCTTTTTCAACATTTTTTCAGGCATATAAACGACGGAACATTAAACTGAAATGTTGACAATAGTATATCCACAATTGAAAAGATTTAACTCATAATATTTAGGCGTATAGTGGCTTTATGCTACTTCCTTTAAAATCTTTTTGTCGATATTGATGTTTCAGGTGACCTGAAAATTCGTAGCCTATGGTAAGATTTAATGATTGGGATGGATACCCGTTTTCTGTCGTTCTATTGCGTTCAAAAGTGGTTTGTTTTCCCTTAGGTTTTTAAAGTTGAAAATCTGTATATTGGCACTGTAAAAAATAAGTTTTACACAAGAAATTGCAAAAACATAAAGTTATGCATGTATGCATACAACATGGAATTGAATATGTAAACAAGTATTATGTTGCATTTTATATATTTCCTTTTATGAACTTGCAGATAAGATTTATCTAAAGGATTTAACATTTGAGACGAGGACATGAAATAATGCAATATTTCTGTTATCAATTTTCTGCTCTAGATAGACATTTATCTTGAAAGCTCTACACTTGACATACAGTTAGTTTTCTAAATTGTTTCAACACTTTTTAAAAACTGATTAAGTTAAATACAAAATATTCAATAAATTTGAATTTTTCATAGTCCCTAGATATATGATAATAGAAAGGATCAAATACAGTTGAAACGGGTTACAAACTGTTATCAAGTTCCATATGGAATCCAGCATTTTCTGTCAGAGGAGGTCCAAATTCTATGCTTTCTGCCAGACGGGGTCCTAGTACACTTTTATACAAAATAACATTAAAATTAATGGTATTTACATTAAATTCCAAAATCCCTGGGCGTGGGGGGGGGGGAGGGGGGGGGGGCGGCGGGGAGGTCTGGACCCCTAGTGCAAGAGAAAATTGGGTGCAGAATAAAAAGTTTTGAAAATCATATATTCATCTGAAGGCTCGTCACAGTAGATAGTACACTTTATGTCAACATTATACATAGATAATCAATACAGCATTCATAGAAATTGTCAGTGACAACACATAATTAAGATTAGCAGATATTAGTGTAGTGTATTCAATGATACACAAATGCACGGTATGCAAAACAAAACATCAGATAAAATCAGATGAGTAAAACATAAAGTGCAACTGTGAGAGAACTAAATACCAAACTGCGACGGTGTCTCAAAAATAGATATGGAAGCTTAGTACTGTAATAAGATGTAATGCATTTAAGTTATAATATTACATAAATGTGTATAATATTATGATGTATTCATGAAATAAACAGGCTTTAAACATGATTTCTTTAAGACAAAACGTTTGACGTGCCTGCATCAAGGCTTTCCTCACTTACCGATTGAAAAACCGAAGGACTTATATATAAACTTTAGTGTATGCTGCCCTTAAGGGGGTGGGGATAAAGATATATAAAACAACTTTTCTCATTTAAACAATGTCTCATTAGAAAGATATTAGTCATGTTTGTGAATAAGACAAAATATATTTTAACTGAAGCACGAGCGTAAAATATCTTTATGTCATTTATTTCTATCTATAGGTGTATTATGACTTTTCAAGTAGCTATAAAAAAACAAAACAAGATAGGGCGAACCCTCATCTGGTGTTTTATGTTATAACGCAATTTCAAAAGTAAATCTAAATACATGTATTCATAATAGCATTTGTATTGTTAATGATAATGGAAGCCACAACGCCTTTTGCTATCTTCAACAAAAATATACGCTCGTGCAAAATATATGTCCAATAGGATGCTACTTGGTGTAAATTCCAATCTAGTTATTTGAATTCTATAACACTTCCACTAAAGTCACTTCCGTTGTGTTGAAAAACATTCTAAAAAATGAATGATTGAAGATGTAGTTTTATCAAATTTGGAAAGGTGGAAAAGAACATGTCGCTAAAACGACATAAACGGAACTGTTTCAGGCTAAGTTTGATTGAGCCTTTTCATGAACATCAGTGCAAATAAAGCTACCATCTCTCTAGACCCAGATTGAACAGAACTTAACCGTTACACATGTTACAAGTTCCAAACACAGTTTAGACTGAAACTTACGGAAATATCTAGTATCGACCATATGAATAAGACAATGATGATTCTCAATTATTATCGCGTAATATTTTATCAAATGAAATGGGAATTCTGACGAAGCGTCTAGCGAACGGCTAAACAAAATGTCTCTTTAAATGCAATAGTAGTACAAGGCCAAATATGTGTGAAAAGTGGTGCGCAGCAGGGTATAATAGATATTTATATTTGAAATTCAAACCCTTTTCGTTGTTAACTGAGATATGATTACGCAAATGAAAACATGGAAATTACATTTCATTTATAACCAGATGCTGAACGTCAGACTGAGTGCCGAAAGTTTACAGCTGATAAAGAAATTCAGAATCTCATAGCGTCTGGTCGAAGAGCAGCAGAGCCATGTCCTTGCATTGAACAGAAAATCATACTTGATAAAACTTTTGAGAAAACTGTACATTGTTACAGACAGTGGTTCTTTCAGGAGGGCGCAAAACAAATGTGTTGCTACAGGTAACATAATTCACTTTATATATTTCATTATGATAACAACATACATTGTAATATAATAACACATTTACATGTATTTATACGTAAATGAATATACTTACGTTTTCTATCAGTTCATTCAGTCATACAAGCTATCTTGACCCGCCTGCTTAGCTCAGTAGGTAGAGCGTCGGTCTACGGATCACGTGGTTGCGAGTTCGATCCTCGGGCGGGGCATATGTTCTCTGTGACTATTTGATAAACGACATTGTGTCTGAAATCCTCCACCTCTGATTCATGTGGGGAAGTTGGCAGTTACTTGCAGAGAACAGGTTTGTACTGGTACAGAATCCAGGAACACTGGTTAGGTTAACTGCCCGCCGTTACATGACTGAAATACTGTTGAAAAATCTTTATCATCTATATCCTAAATGGATGGAAAGAAACACGGTGTAGGAGTTGAAACAACAAGTGTCATTTTAATGTAACTGTTGTGGTTCCATCATAATTTCAATACGAACAGTGAAACAAGTAAGTGGTAAAATATTTAAAATCTAAAGCACCAGAACCACAATGACTGCCAAACACTGTCTCTTTTAAAACAGACATGTTGAATGCCATCCCTGAGGAAATAATTATAGCTTATGTTTCTATAAATTAAAATGTTTTAAAAGTTAGTATGTGTACAACAACATGTCCATAACAGATGTTAGGTTTTATGTATTAAAAGTTTAGTATGAGCGTTACGATCATTTGAAAATACCTAAATAGCGGACAAGTTTTATAAAATGAAACATCATATCTTTCAGAACTGGGGCTTTACATCTACATAATTTTAAACCATCATCATTCATCACTTAATCATCATTTAATGATCTCTTTATTCGGACTCATTGATTATCCTTCATCATCAACAGCAACAACATCGTCAGTCAGTCAGTCAGTCAGTCAGTCAGTCATCCATCGTTCGTTTATTCATTCATTCATTGAACGTTCTACCATTGCCATTTATCATTTATACGGAAATCGGTATGTTTTGATAAAAACAGAAGATGTGAAATGTTTATACCGTTATTTAGTTACGGATGTGGAACTTCTTCATAAGAAACTGTTTGTTATATTCCTTCAACAGAGCAGATATATGTAAATTCCTGCACAAATCTTAGATATTTAGAAAAAAAATCCTAAAGATCCTTTTAGGACAATGAATTCAATCAAGCAAAATAATAGCAGACTCGTTTTAATATGTACATGACCGGTTATGAAAGGTGCAACAACCCTTTACCCATAACACCGGCGTAATTAGATTTCAATCACACAGATAATATATTGAATCAATGAGACTAGAAAGGTAAAAACTCCAAATACTTTGTATGAACAAATAATTTATGAACAGTTAGAAAATCAAGTCTCCTTTCCATTTTTAGTGAAAATGGTAACCTGATAACTAAAGGTTCATCTGCTGGATATCTTCTACTTGAGAGCAGGGAGGAAGTAATCGGAAGAGCTCATAAAGACTGTTGTGGAAACGATTCAACTACATATAAACATTCCTGCCAATCATTCTATGAAATCAATTCACCAGACAATTGTAGTACATATCATCCACCGTCAGCAGGTTAGAATTATAGATTTTTATCCTTTTCTTAAATACAAATAGAATGCGTTTAGCTTTAAGCAAGAATGAAATGCTTTTTAGTTAGTAAGTACTTCTTTTTTTCTAACGAGCCTCGCCATGAGAAAAACCAGCATAATGCATTTGCAACCAGCACCGATCCATACCAGTCTACGTATCCGCGAAGTCTGGTCAGGATCCATGCAGTTCGCTAACAGTTTCTCTTATTGCAATAGGCGTTGAAAGCGAACAGCATGGATCCTGACAAGACCGCGTGGATGCGCTGGCTGGTCTGAATCCATGCTGGTCACAAACGCACTGCTAGTATGTTGGTTTTAGCATAGCGCGGCTCAAATGCTAATTAGTTAGCAAGTACTTCTCTATTTATAATAACATACGAATGCCCTGGTGTGAATTTAAAGTATAGTTAAAACTCGGTATCTCGAATTTTAAGGGAGTGTGCGTTTACTTCGGAATAACTGCATTCCGACTATAAATGACATTTCGTGCTCTTGTTTTCGGGACGGGACTTGAAAATGTCTTCGAACTAGCCGGAAATTTGGGATATTGAGTTCGAGATATTAAGTTTCGGGTGTACATTATTCTTCCAATTAATTCATTTGTCTTTCTGCAATATAGTCAGAGTAAAATATGGAAAAAGCGGAATTTTTCGCCATAGGGCACTCACGATGCTAAGCCAAATTCTTATTAGGGCGCTTTGGTAAAAATCTTGACGACTTCAGACTCATACTAATACAAATATTGTTGTAATTCAATTGCATATTTATCATATTTATTGAAATATGTATAGTTTTAACAAATAACCCAAAAAGTTTTAATCTTTATAATGGCAGTTATAAACTTATAACGTAACTTTTGCAATATAGTTTGAACCCGAAGGGACGTATAATGTTATACCGTCGGTTATTTGAATTCTATAACACTTCAGCTAGATTCACCTCCGTTGTCAGAGTGCTGAAAAACATCCCTGTCTGCTCTGTAACTCTTGAACCCCTTGACAGATTTCAAAGAATCTTGACAAAAATGTTCAGCACATCGAGACGACGTTCAGAGCATATGTTTTGGGTTTATCGCCGTTTTTCAACAGTATTTCAGTCATTTAACGGCGACGAGTTAACATATCTAGTGTTCCTAGATTCTGTACTAGTACAAACCTGTTCTCCGCAAGTAACTTTCAACCATGAATCAGAATTGGAGGACTAATGATTTCAGACACAATGTCGTTTATCAAATAGTCATATAGTCAAGGAGAACATAAACTCCGCCCGCGGATCGAACTCACGACCCGTAGACCGACGCTCTACCTATTGAGCTAAGCGGGCGGGTTATTGGAGTAAATGATGAAATGAATTTGTACTAATTCAAATTAACATAAAACAGTGCTTAATTGTTATAGCAACTGAATCCATGGTGCACCAACTGTCTCTCATTAAATCATTTTCAGTTACATCTTCGGGTGATCCTAGGATTGAAGCAATAGATGGAAATAACTACTATGATTTCAATGGTCATGGAGAATACGTATTTCTCACTGATAACACGTAAGTGATGCAATATGACATCAACATACCATGTATATTTAGTATTTTATTCTCGTTTACTTTTGTATTATTATATTTAAAGAAATCTAAAGCACATGCACTATTCTAAGTTGGTGTTGAAGCGTGTAACTATGACAGTATTAACAATAACAGCATATGCTGTGGAGTATTTATTATGAAATAGTTTTGTTTTGATATTTTATTGAGCCACACCTAAAATTTCCCACTGATTATAGCTTATTAGCTGGTCATAGATATAAATAAACACGTGTTTTGCAGCAGAAATATTTCGCAGACTCAATCCGCGAACGAACGAGAAAAGCAATTCTTATTACTTTTATATACTGATGCAAATGTGTCCTTGTAAACCAAATCGAAGGTATCGTCGTTCATAAACGTTTTAATATATCTAGACGTCAATATGGTAAAATTGTTGCATCGTAGGTCCTATTGTAATTAAATGCAAATGGAAGGTAAGTTTGCTATAAGGTACCAATCTGTCTTTCATTTTGTTTCGCCATATATGAACCGTTTTTCTTCTTTTATGTTACTAACAAATTATTAGTTTTTGGTGAATATGTTTATTTTCAAAAGCAACAATTATGTTTTTAAAAGATATTTGCCGAAAGGCGTTAGCAGATTTGAGGAAAGAATAAAAAGATTATACAGACATTATGTTATTATTTCAGTAATTTTGAGATACAAGCCAGGACGGGGTACGTCGTGAAAGGAAACAATGATTCAACGATGTTTACAGCTTTCGCGTTATCTGTAAGTCAGTCTTCCTGTTCACTGCTCTTCTTCAACACTTCTTGTTAAAACGTATTTTAAGACATTAAGATTTAACGTCAAACTCTCACAGACGCATTGAAGTGTTTCAACAAAAGAACAAAGGCAATTTATATATATATGGTGGAACAAGTGTATATTAACAATGATTCATAATAAAAAGTGAGGCTCGTACAATTTCATAATAAGAGAAGTTATATCATACATGTTTATAGAATGTCCGTTATACCCCCTTCACATCAACGATTTTTCTTACGATTTGTGACGGATTGCAGTTCACCGATTCCCCACATTTACGAGCTATTTAAAAGCTGTTTACGATCAAATTGCGATTTATTCAGAGTTATTATGATGCATTTACGACTAAAATTACCGATTTGTTCCGAGTAATTACGAATCAATACGATCGTTTTACGAGGTGTTTACGAGCTGTTGCGAGTGAATTACGGAATATCATGATTCACCAAAGGCTTTACGAGTGCATTACGATTTGTTTACGAGTTGTTACGAGTAGTTGCGTGTTAGATACGAGTATTTACAAATATCATGTTTTTGCAATTTAAATTTGCACGAAGGCGAGCGTGCTCTCCTCTTCTTGTTTACTACCTTCTTTTTAGGTGGCATTGTTGCAGATATGATTGAAGTCTCACTGCTTTGACGTATTGACAGCAACTGAAAAAAACTGTTCGATTTTTATACCTCTCATAAATCGTAAAGCATACATACGTACTCGTAAAGTACTCGTAAAGTGCCCGTAACAAATCGTAAACCCCTCGTACCGCATCGTGAAAGAAATCGTAAGAACTCGTAAACACATCGTAAACACATCGTATTTAATCGTAAAACAAAGTCTTTACGATACATTTACGAGCGGTTAACGTGTTGTTTACGATACTTACGACTTGTAACGAGCTCTTTACGAGCTATTCACCGATAATTCATGTCGAAAACATTACCTCAACGTTCACGATTGCTTGCGATCGTCTGCGAGTAGTGCCGAGCTATTTACGACTACCGACGAGCTATTTACGATTGGGTGCGACTGCCTACGAGTTGGCAAATCGTAAGAAAAAATCGTAGATGTGAAGTGGGTATTAGGGTATAAGACAGTTAATTACACATATTTGCATAGTTTTGCATTTATGTCAGCCATGTATACTTAACACCGCCATGATCGTATTTAGGTAAAAAAAACACAAAAGAAATTCGGGTTTTCTATTGGGTAACTTGTAGCAAAACAGCATTGTCTTTTTTCCGTTATAAAATGTTACTTTACTCATAAATTGCAAACTAACTTATCAAAATTCTTTGTATTAGGTTTCCTGTTGTACAAGCAAAAATTCTAATATATAAGACATAGAAAAGTACGGTGCCCCTAAAGTGACATGTTACACACTTTTTTTCCAATTAGGTAATGTGAGACTTTTTTTATTTCGTTTAAACGAAATGATTTCGTTTAAACGAAATAAGTTATTTCGTTTAAACGAAATAAGTTATTTCGTTTAAACGAAATGATTATTTCGAAATAAAAAAAAGTCTCACATTACCTAATTGGAAAAAATGTGTGTAACATGTCACTTTAGGGGCACCGTAAGGGATAATTAGTATAATAAACATAAAAAATATAAACCACACATTTTAATGTTTTAAACATTAAGAAGACCTGAAGCGACTGACAAACATCTAACTTTACTTCATGTTCATTTTCCATTGTTTTTTCTATGGTAAGAAATAGTAATTACCTAATGCTTCTTGACGAAGGTCAAGTGCCACTTGGTCACTTCTAGTTAAATGATTAAGCTTGGATTAACACATGTATGTTTATGTTGTACTGTTTACTTTGTAATATCTTAATACACTTGTACTTAAGGGGGAATGGTACTTTGTCAAAATTTAAGATTTGCTTACAGCTTTATATACCAAAATAAACTTTAAGATATTTCCAATTTATATCATCATCTTTTAGAGCGATAAACATGCGTATGACGTTACCATGACGTCGCAAACATGTCCCGTTTTCGCGCTTTTTACGTCCGTTAATGGTAGCGCTAAAATGGTATAAAACTCGATACTACAAACGTATTGTTGGCGTCAATGCATTAAATTATATATTAAACGACAGAATAAAGCAATGTCTAAGTGATAATTAACATGAAAAGGCATTTTCTATCCGAATTATCGAAGGAGGTGCGAAAACAGACTTTTGGTTGTTTAAGAAAATTCAGGAAGAAAATCGCTTCTGATCCATTTTGCAAAAAATAGGCCCGTGGAATTTTTGCCATTTTTTTATATGTGAAAATTCATTATGTTGTTAATGTCTGAGCCAAATTAGAAAAAAGTTCACCGAAGCGTTTTTATAGTACAACCGTTTGAACTTGACTACTGTAGCGTCGTTAAAAGACATGTAATCGTTATGTAACGTTACATGTGTTTATTTTAAATGGCTTGTCATAATTTTACCTGGAAACCTATAAACAAGCAGTTATGAGACATGAATTAAATATTTCAATCTAATCGTAAAAATATTACACATTTCCTTATGCAGGTTTTCAAAATATTTTCATTGAAAAGTGTGTATCTTTTTAATTACTAGAAGTTCTTGATGTTCATTTCAATATCCACATCATGCATCTTTTTCAAACTCGTCTGCTCTCTAGGAAATCGTATGCTGTTTGGGAAAACGTATGCTATCGGAAATGACGTCACTGTTGTGTTCCGTTACGGGAATAAAAAAAAATGGAGACTGAAGCTAAAGTAAATCGCGATAAATACGGACAGTTCAGAAATGCTTCATTTTTTATTCAGAAGGCTAAAAAAGTTCAGTTTTTGAAGAAAGGGAGTGTCGGGAGTGATAATAATACGGAGAAAAGCAAAATAGGTAGAAGAATCATCGATTTAGAATATTTTGGTAATATATTTGACAATGGTTGCAAAATATGCGGAGAAAGACTTTACTGGAAAAACCTATTTTCTGAAACTAAGTATGGTCTATGTAGTGTACTACATTTCAAATGTATAAAATGCTATGACATTACCAAGATCAGTTCATCCACATCAACAGAACCGTCATACAACAGAATACGGAAGCCCTATTCAATAAACGTTACAGCTGCATTAGGTAAGTATAAATGGGATAATCAAAATACAAACATTTCCGCACAGTTCTATCCGAATGTAAATTTCGTTTAAATTGTATTAATGATAAAATTAAAGGCAGGTTTATAGAATTTAAGTAAATACTACAGTAATAAGACTGTCAAAAAAGTTGATTAATTTACTGAATCAAGTTTTTACGCTCGTTTCAACAGTATGGCGGGTAGTTTCCCTAAACATGGTTCCTGGGAACGACCAGTACTAAACCCCTAACCTCCGACACAAACTACCAAGTGTTCTCACATAAAGAGCCATGTTCGGTAGCGGGGCTCGAACTCACAGTCCTCCATCAGTGAGATATTTTAGTGATTCAACAGTGAATCAGACCACGTAGGCGATCCTAAAAGTTGACAATGTATATTATATACGCTATTTTTCTTTTGCAAGCAGTACAACGGAATTTTTAAATTCGAATGTTACGTATGAATTTTAAGATTCCGCCGCGTACTGTTTCCAAAGATTACACGTCCCATTTAATTTTTTTCCCATTTAATTTTCCCATTTAATGTTAAACCCTTTGTTAGGGACGTAGACATGTAAACTCACTCTAGATGTAACCCACCCCGAAGAGAGAGGCAATGTGTTGATTTCAAGTGTCTTGCCTAAGGACATACCTAATGGCTGTGGTAGGGCTCGAACTCACGACCTCCGGTCATGAAGCAAACGCGCTAACCACTGCGCTATTCCGGCTCCACACGTCAAAACATTGACATAAATGGTTACCGTTCAACCTGTTTTAACATATGTTATTTGAGCCGCGCCATGAGAAAACCAACATAGTGGCTTTGCGACCAGCTTTGATCTAGACCAGCTTGCACAGTCTTGTCAGGATCCATGTTGTTCGCTTTCAAAGCCTATTGCAATTTAAGAAACCGTTAGCGAACAGCATGGATACTGACCAGACTGCAAAGCCACTATGTTGGTTTTCACAGGGCGCGGCTCATTTCATTAAAAAAAAATCTGTAATTTGTTGCACAGGGCGAGGAAAAAAGCCTGAATAGAAAAGACTAAATTATGAATTTTTAAACATACCATGACGGACAGGTGCCCCTTCCGTTTACATTACGACATAACGATATAGAATGTGCGTCCAGATGCCGTTTGTTTCGCGGATTGGTTCACAAAATTGTCTTTCCTAAAATTCAATAAAAATCAAAAAAGTCTGCAAGGTTGGTCCAAATAGAAATTAAAAGTATACACTAGAGAACGAGCACTCAAAAAGATACACATTCCGTTCCATATTCTGGATTATGTAGAGCTTTTATTTTACACGTATTTTAGAAAGTCTTAGAATAAGTTTGAATTGAATGGCTGTATAATAAATCTTAATAAATTAATAATGGTTGTAATTTTAAGCAATTCCATTTCTATTTATAAACTGTCCCCTGCTTCTTATTTCAGCAATGATTCACGGGGGAGTCGGAGCTTCCCATTTGAATGGCATACTTACAACTCTTGGATTGCCAGAGATAAATCCCAAAACTTTGAAAAAAGGTGAAAGGCATATAGGCCCGGTAATAGAGAAAGTGGCAAAGAGATCTTGCTCAAATGCAAGTGATTTAGAAAAGATATCAATACTAGATGTACAATCGGAAAACGCATCATTTTGCGTAGTGGGTGCAGCTGGAGACAATAATGTTGAATTAACTCTAAATTTTGACGAAGCTCTCGAGTTGCTTGAAACAGAATGCGAAGAAGATGGTTGCGAAACAGATGTGCAACGTACAGGTTTGACTATATAAATCATATAGGAAATAAGCTATCACAATTTCGACTTTTATTGCAACAAACAATTACATAGTATCAAAATCTTTATTAATGATAGAAAGGAAATTAGATATTAACATTATTAAAGTAACTGACCGAAGTTTAGTTCACACGATTCATGTTCATTTTTATTTTATGGGTAGCACGGCTTTATTCGAAAAAAAAAGTGAAAATATATGACTTCACTTTTCTTATTCGTGATAACAAGATTTTTATTTAATTAGCATCGATACCTGTTTCCCATTTAACCAACTCACCAAGAAGAGATTAGTCATTTTAGTTTTTCTCGAGGACTTTGCAAGATAAAGAAAGCATCTCTATTCCAGATAAACTACTTGTTCTTTTACGTGCCAGGTGTGTTGTCCCCATAGACGGGACCTCAGTATTAAGTCTCATCATCCAAAACACTTTCACTAATTTAATTGGTCAACCCCTTGAATCGAACCAGCAACTCCGAGATTCCGAGATTACAAGCCTTGCGATCTAACGATTGAGCAAAGCGTGCTAACAGTTTACAAGTTAATTTTTTCTTTGTCTAATATAATTATTGAACAGCGCCTCAAAAATCAGTTATTTTTGCACTTCGGTACTTGTTTATGAAAATAGGATTTATCTTTAATCATTAAAATCCTTACGGATATGAAACATTTACAAATTTAATTTCTAAATTAATTCTAAAATGAACAGGGAAAATGTTAAATATTATCTCCCTTTACTGATTCATGCTAATCTAGTTTTTCCGTATTAGTTTTTCAAGATACTTTGGGAAATGATTTACAGATTCAAATAATTGCTGCATGGAACCTGCACCAGTCGAAAGAAACGTCGTCTCTGACAAGGTTATAGAAAGCAGACACAATGAAGAGGAGAGTCTTGCAACACGTGCATCAAGATACGATGGTAAGAGTAACAAGATCATATAGCACACACTTATACAAAAGAAAGATCCATAGTATTCGGACACCGCCTCACTGATTGAGGTTTATGGGTTCGTGTCCTTATAATGAGCATGTCCCTTAATGAGATAAAGTTGGATGTTTCTTTCGGATTGTTAAGGGTCTAGTACCTGTCATTCCGAGGAACGATGTTATGAAACTGCCAGTCTGACTAGTCGAACTAATGCGTCACGCATATGACGGTCAAACTGTGGTGGCTGCAAATGCCAGAAATCAAAAATCAGTCAATGAGCGACAGTAATCTTGTCTACCCGCCTGACATAACTGAAATACTGAAAGGGCCGTAAAACAGGATTCTATCAATCAAAACGAACAATAATATGAATTCATCTGGAATATCCATATTAGCCGACAATCTCGCTTGTTATGCGCCCTTTTCCGGGGTCACCGTACCGCGCTACTGATAATTTCCTAACAAGTCAACACGATGCTGGTACAAACCTATACTTTAGATTGTGTTTCTGTAATAAGAATGTATATAACAGCCGTACTTAATTAATCAGTATCTGTTTGTCTCCCTTGGATATATTTTTGCATAAAAACAAAAAAGGGATAATCTCGTAAATATTAGAACTAAAGAAATGTGATCAATAAATCTATCTATAAATATAAATTTGCCATCAAACTATTATGTTTGTTTCAAAGTAATTTGTCACATAAAATAAATACACATGCAAAAATAATATATATGCAAATTTAACGCACCCGTGTAAGAGTGATAATTATCTATGACTGCTATATAACTACAGTAATTTTTTAAAAGTTGTAGTGAAAAAGAGCTACATTTGTTATTGAGTTTTCTGTTTAATCATTTATGTTAATTTCGTTTTGAATATTATATTATTATTGACCCTTGAGCCATTGGATATGCTGTGGTATTGGCTGGAAGAGGTCAATATTGCCCTCTTCCGGTGAATATCACATCATACCCGATGGCTTAACAGTCAATAATTGTTTTATTATATGGGTTCAAGTTTATAAATAAGTAACACATATTGTTGCAACATATGTAATGTGTGAAAGTAACAATAACTGTGTGAAAACTTATCAAAGTTTACATGAAGACAATTAAATATGGTCAACTTCACAGATGCCAAATGTTAAAACTGTACTCGAAAGTTTCGTGGTATAGTGTCACGTTCTACCTTAAAGCTTTTTGGACACGATATCTCAAGGATCAAAGGCGAACTTTTGTCAATTTTGCCATGTATCCACTATGGAGATATTATCTCATACATACATTTTAAGCTGTCTCTGTACACTCTTATGCATGATATAAGCTTCGGAAATTTTGTTTTACTCCTGGTGTAAATACTTTCAGAAGGAAATAAAGCGTCTCCCTCGGGAAACAAGCAAAAGTCTTTAGTAGATGTTACTGTGAGTCAGGATGGTGCATGGCCAAAACGTGGAAGGGCGATGAACAGTAATTCAGGTAAAATAATATATATAAAATTAAATGTTTCTATACAGAAAACACAGTACATGTACTCTACCATATATACATGTAATTGATTCATGAAAACACGAAACTTTAGTAATTGTTTGTAGTCCTTAAAATGAACGTGATTTCTCATACAAGGTGGGGTTCTAGTTTCAAGACGGCGTAAGCTTAATATTTATGCGAGTGAGTAAGTATCTGTGATTTCGTGATCTGTCTTTGTATGCAAATAATATTTTAGCACTGCCATTTATTTTTGTTTTGGGTTTAAAAGCCGTTTTTCAACAGTATTTCAGTCATATAACGGCGGGCAGTTAACCTAACCAGTGTTCCTGGATTCTGTACCAGTACAAACCTGTTCTCCGCAAGTAACTGCCAACTTCCCCACATGAATCAGAGGTGGAGGACTAATGATTTAAGACACAATGTCGTTTATCAAATAGTCACGGAGAGCATACGCCCCGCCCGAGGATCGAACTCACGACCCCGCGATCCGTAGACCGACGCTCTACCTACTGAGCTAAGCGGGCGGGCCATTGATTTTTATTTTTTATGTACATGACCAACAAAATTAGATTTATATTCTTACGTTTGAACTTTTTTTTCTTCAGGTGTCGGGCATGTCGTCGGTCAAAATACGAGAAAATGCTTAAATTTTGGTACAAGGAATAAACGCTGCAAAAAATGTTCTTATTATCAGAAAGTGGGAAAGCCAGTCCCTATCCACGACTGTCGTCAAAATTGGAGCCATTCTGCAAAAGCTATGGAGCCCGATATTTGTGTTCAACTGCATAAAGAGGCAAGCAATTCTGGATTGAAATACAAACATATTATAGGGGACGATGACTCTGCAGCAACGAAATACATCAGGGAGAAAGTTAATTCTGATATTGTAAAATTTTCAGATCCAACACATACAAAACGGACCGTAGGCAATAAACTTGAAGAAATTAGTCGAGTCTGTCCATCATTAACCGAAAAAGTGAAATCATCATTCATTAAAAATTTCACATACGCTGTCAATCAAAACAAACAAAAAGGAGAAGCTGAATTAAGACAGGCGCTAGAAAGCATCGTTCCACATATGTATGGAGAGCACCATCTTTGCAGCCTCTGGTGTAAAAATAAGGTTAATAATGTTAATACAGAATTTTAAACACAGTAACCTGCCGTATGGGAAAGACTTGACTGACCTCAAACTGAAAAATGAATTGACGAAAATGTTGCAACCATACATTACCAACCCTGCAAAACTAATGACAACCGGAGATTCACAGGCAAACGAATCTCTCAATAACGTTATTTTCTCCAAAGCACCTAAAATTAGAAACTATACTTTAAGTGAAAGCTTTGATTTTCGATGTGCCGCAGGAGTTCTTCAGTTTAATGAGGGTGTCGAATACGTACAAAAAGTCATTGATGAAGCATGTCTAACACCAAGAAAAGAAACACTGAACCACGTTGAGAGAACGGATAAGAAAAGAAAATATCTCAAAGAGTACAAATCACAGAGAAAATATAAGAAACGGAAGATAGAACTTAAAACTGAACGTAAGAAAAATGATTTAATGAGCAAGGTTAAATTGGGAGTAACTTATGAAACAAATTGCACATTATCTACTGAAGACATTGATACAACTGAAATTAAAGATCCAAAAACATCAGCAAAATTTCCTATAATCCTGAGGATACCACATTAATATTTGTTGATATAGAGACGACAAAACTCGGACACAATGCAGAGATTTTGCAAATAGGAGCGTCAACAATAAATGGAAAGTCTTTTGACACGTACTTACTACCTACGGGTCTTATTTCTTCGAAAGCTTCTGAGGTAACTGGTCTCACGGTTAAAGTTGAAAACAGCGTCAGATTGCTATGTAAAGACGGCAAAAACCTCAGAGCATTATCTTCCGAGGAAGGGTTGTCACGCTTAATTGACTGGATTAAAACCATTGATTGCCCTACTAAAATTCTTTGTGCACACAATGGGAATAAATTTGATTACCCAATTCTATACAATCAGCTTCAAAGTATCGGCTTTTAAACAGTTTGAATCAATAGTATGTGGCGTCGTAGACAGTTTAGACATTTTAAAAGCTGTATTACCGCAACGCACCTCGTACTCTCTGTCAAACGTTTACAGAGATTTAATAAATGATGAGTACAATATGCACGATGCAAAGTCGGATGCCTGTGCTCTGCGTGAGATCTTCATAAATATCAATGTCAGTATTGATACAGTTTTGGCTCACGCGCTTCAGATTGAATATTCTATAGATACTATAAAACAAACGATTTGCCAACGGTCAAATGTTAACCGTTTACAAAACAATCTAGGTGACGGCAAGGAAAAAATTTTCTGACCGTATAGCTGCTAAAATGTGCAAGGCGGGTGTAACATATGAAGTTTTAATGCTTGCACATAGAAGAGACGAAGAAAATGGAATCAAGTTGCTTTTGTCAGAAAAAATTAATAAGAAAGTAAGAGTTACAAATCGGCAAAAAATATTAAATACAATAACTGCTGCATGTTCGAGGAAAATGAAAGATAATGAATATCTATCAACATTGCATGACTCCCTGCTATTCTGTTAAAAAATGACTGACGCATTACCTGTAAACCGATGTGCGTGGCAGTGAAACAGTTATTGGTTATTCCTTTTATGAATCGGTTAACTTACTTTTGTCTTTTTTAGCACTTTTAATGCTGCATAGAGAAGTTGCATGAACACAGTTATTTGGCTGCATTAAATGATAACAGACATCGGAAAATGTTTGTGTTTTATTTTAGTGATAAAACGTATCTGATATTCGTTGTAATTCCACATTAACCTTTATTATTTAGCTCGCCACAGGATGGTCAAATACATCTTTTTGAACTCATTTAATAAAAGTTTATACAAGAAGACAACTCATGTCGGATCCTTTACTGTATGGTAAAAAACTTGTGACACGCATAACGCCATTAGCTGTTTAACCATATGTAAATATTCACGTGTTTACGTCATGTCTTAAACGACGTTCTTTATTGCGTCGCAGTGCTCTAATTCAAACGGTTGTACTATAAAAACGATTCGGGGAACTTTTTTCTAATTTGGCTCAGACATTAACAACATAATGCATTTTCACATATAAAAAAATGGCAAAAATTCCACGGGCCAATTTTTTGCAAAATGGATCAGAAGTGATTTTCTTCCTGAATTTTCTTAAACAACCAAAAGTCTTTTTTCGCACCTCCTTCGATAATTCGGATAGAAAATGCCTTTTCATGTTAATGATCACTTAGACATTGCTTTATTCTGTCGTTTGATATATAATTTAATGCATTGACGCCGACAATACGTTTGTAGTATCGAGTTTTATACCATTTTAGCGCTACCATTAACGGACGTAAAAAGCGCGAAAACGGGTCATGTTTGCGACGTCATGGTAACGTCATACGCATGTTTATCGCTCTAAAAGATGATGATATAAATTGGAAATATCTTAAAGTTTATTTTGGTATATAAGGCTATAAGCAAATCTTAAATTTTGACAAAGTACCATTCCCCCTTAAATGATATATTTCACATTCTCACTTTTGATTTCTTTCCTTGTCCTTTAAGATCAGAGAGTTCATTCAATATCTTTTAACAAAATTGATAGAATTCGCTTAAGCCAGTGCGCGAAGTATGTTTTACTTTACATGACCTCCCATGAAAAGACTCAATCTAACCGAATCTGCTATTTTTTATTTGACTATTTTCATCCTGTGCTTCGAAACGATCTTATTGCAGACTTCATTACCTATCACAACAGCAATCTTTAAGTGTCTCCCCGTACTTGGAATGAGTGTTTTTTATGTTTTCTGATTCTTTGAGATTATTATTTGCAAATGGCTAAATAAAATTAAAGATCAACTTACCAAAACCCTTTAAACTCTAAGGTAAAAGAGTGCGAACAAGTCTGGTATTACTTTTGAAAAGCAACGTTATTGTTATTATGTCAAGACATTAAAAGCAAAGTAAACAAATTGATTGACGTGAAATGGGAAAATTGTGTAAACATTTGAAGGAAATACAGTAAACTGAAATAAAAAAAAAGAATTAAAATAAAAAGACGTAAAATATTATTACATTAACAAGTTTACTAAATATGATTTTGAAACTAACAACTGTCAAAAATGGACAAGTACTAACGAATGATACATTTAAAAAATGTAGATAATTTTATAAGTCTTTTATGGAACTATTAAAGTCTGAAAATGCATGCGTAAGACTAATAAACAACATAGTATTTTGCAATGACATCGTTGGTGGTAATGGGAGGACTTTAATACAGAAATGAGTAAATATGGAAGTGAATGCAAATTAATATGTACTTTCATTTTAATGAATACGAAATTGTGATAGAATATTGAGTTGTTGCAAAACAATCCTGACAAATCAATAGACCAACAAATAACCTATATAAAATCTACGATTATCGCCCATATTTATTTGAATAACGGAATATGATATAATGCTGTGTTACCCCAGACATATCATTTATTCTACCTTTTAAGCACGTATACTTGACAGGTAGAGAAATCAATTTTTATTTTTCAAATTAAAATGATTATTTTACAAGTAAAGAGAAACAACCGCCTGAAAGAAACAGACCGTCTTAAATTTGAAAACAGAAACAAAAACATTACAAGAACATAAACGCATAAATGCTTAATTATTTTTAAACATGAACACTTTAATCCATAGATAAGAAATAGTTTAATACCCTTTAAAGGTTGTCTTGATTTCTCAACAGATTTTAACTCTGGAGTTTGATATACAGCTGGTTCCGTTTAGTAAACCAGATACTCCTTGACTTCGGGGACTTTCCTAGATTTCTTTGCAAGGTTATTGCACCCAGAATGGTAACAGTAGAAATAAAATTACATCCATCATTGTATAATTGTCTTACACTGTAAGTGTTCATGATAAGATGATTATTGGTGTTTAGTAATGTTAAATGCTGAACCTCATTTTCAACAGGATAAACAAAATGGCGAACAGATAGAACTACACTATGATAGAGGTGCAAATGATATACGCTTCTACCGAAACGGCAAATATAATGCAATTTGTAACGCATCGTCTCCAAAAGGAAACGGGAGACTATATCCCTGTGAAATGCCTATACGATATAGCTGTCAAGTTCTAGCGGGCGGTGGACAAATTATTGTCTCTAAATGTGGTTTTGGTGACTATGCAAAACAGGTGAGTGAATGATGAAGTAAAGCATTTTTGGACGAATGTAATGAGCGCAAATGTTATTGCAAGAAAAAACGTATGACCAAAATACTTTTCTTTGGATTTGATTTTACTTAATCGTAATCTGTATTTACAAGTTAAGTGTGTGCGTCTCAGTAAGAAGTTATTTTACGGCCTGAGAGGTGATTTTGTTTGCTTTTGATTCAGCGCCGTTTTTCAACAGCATTCGAATTAGTATAAGCTGAACTCAATGCAATAGATAACATCAAAAATGTTCTATGCGGAAGAATATACTCAAAATAATATTTAGTAAATATGCATTTTCCCGATGTAAAATTCTGATCCATAAAAGAAATTCTTTCTTTTCTCGAGTTTTTAAACATTTTGTTTATAAAATGTAATTGTTTAATTAGCTAGCATATAACAATCACTCGGCCAATATATCAAAACAGAACTGTTGAAACTTGCTACGATCCAAAACTGCAGAAACTTATTTGCGATAAATTCAATAACAAATAAAAATATTCTGTGAATTTTAAAAGATCATATTACTGTCATAAGGGTTTTACAGGCATGTGAACAGCATTGCCTTTTTGAAAAGAAATCATGGCGGAAATGTTGATCGAAAAGTAGGTGCAAGTTTCAAAGCAGTTAAAACCCTATCATTGAGTAAATGTCTTGTATAGATTAGGGATAAAATAGGCTGCATCGTCTTATTAGGATAGGTTCCATAATATTTTCTTTAAATTTCAACTTTGAATTATCTCTAGATAGCAATTAAGACTTAACATTCTGTTTCATTATTTCAGATAACTTTCGGAACGGATAATTTTATGAGTATACATATGTCAATAAAAAAAGTCAGTACGAAAAACGTAACTGGGCTTGCAGGACACCAAGAGGACGGTTTCTACGTAATGCGAAATAAGTCACGAGTAGCTGTAAATGCATCTGCCTCTAAGTTGTTTGATTTTGCGGAATCGTGTAAGTTTTAGTGTACTTGAACGATACCTGTTCTTTGTGAAGCTATTATACGTTTGAGTTATTTGAATGCAAATGATTTTGAATTATTAAAAACACTTCCCAAACTTAATATAAACACGCTGATTTAGAAGCACGTCCTTTATTAAGTTATACCAAACAATATCTCTTGTTAATTTGTTTGAATTTAATGTCACAAAATAAAATTATTTCGATGGTAAGGCTATGTATGTACTAGAAATTATTCATAATTTGATAAAATTTATAAGAAAACTTCGAATCTGTTTAATTTTTCATCTGTTGTTTATCAAATATTTCCAAAATACCGACGTTGATAGAATATATGTTAAAATGTCTTATTTGTTAATTTGTAAAATATTAGTGACAGCATTTAATTTGAGAACATGTTTTGTTTCAGAAACTGTCCATTCGGGATATATTGATTCACGCGATAGATAAAAGAACGTCCCAACTTAACAAATCATATTGTTCCTCAAATTGGTTGCTTAACATCTCTATGATTTATATCGTTTCAGGGTCTCTACGAAACGAGTCAGAAAGTCTGTTCAATTATAATGACACCGGTGGAAATTTCACGTTTTATAACAAACACCATACTCGTCCGAAATTCCTTGAAGATTTGTTGGGAAACCTAACAGCACTGTTCGGGAACTTTACAGACGAAAATATCACACTTTTCAACAGCACATGCAGGATTTACTGGAACAATGAACCTAACGAGCAGTGTTTGCTCACTATAGCAAGGACAGGGGATTATAGTCTTGGAGTAGCAGTAATGGCAGAGCTTAATGCAACACATCGCCAGTGGGAGATATTGAGTACGCATTTGAAACCAAATTTTCTTCATATATGACAAGCTAATCAATATTATAATAAATTATGTTCTTTGTCTCACATCTGAGTATAAATAAATATCAAACGTAACAGTCTGAGATAAAAACAGATATGATTCAGCTTAGTCTGAATGTAAAGTTTTAAACGCTAATGATTTTATTAACTGCTTTAGAGAATTATGGATTTGAAACCACAATTTGCGATATAAAAACTAGTTCAGACAATTATTAAATTGGATATATGATACAATTTTTAAGTCATTATTTATCTAACGTCCTTCATACAGCTTTATTTTGAATGATTTATTACAACGTTTCTGCGTTGTCTTTGTGTGTGTGTTCGGGTTTAACGTCTTTCTCAACAATTTTACAGTCATATGAACGACGGCTCGTTAGGTCTTTGAAATAGTTGCAAAGTGCATATATCAAATATGATATGTTTATCTATATTATTCCTTTTCAGACAACATTGCTCCAAAATTTAAAAGCGGCGAAGTCAAAGGCATAACAGTAATACATGATCAAATATGGGAATTCAATTTCACAGAACATGTTAAAGTAGGAACACAGAATGATCTAAATTACACAGTCCATACAGAAATTCCGAAGGAGGAATATAATCTCAGTAAGATAGTTGTTACACGGACCGTTGTATAACCAACCTGTTATAAAAATGAGGCTTCAGTCAATTTTGCTGCAGCTTCTTTTAAATAAAGAAAACTGAATTTTATATTCCATATTGACTCAGTAAGTGATACACAAGTGATGCAAGTCATTTAAAGGTCCGCATGAGAATTAAAATTAAACACAAATGAGAATAAATAATGTGTTACTAAACATTACTTACAAACGATGGAGCGATAAGTAATACGTTTATATTGTTTGTTTTGTTTGTTGTTGTTTTGTGTGTGTGTGTGTGTGTGTGCGTGTGTGTGTGTGTGTGTACTTAATGACATCATATTTAAAAAAATCAAAAGCAATTTTTTACTTTTTCTCTGATCATGGTAACGAACGTGCAGAGCTATCCATATTTCTCCGTACGTAATAATGGCAAAATAATGCAAAGTCGGTAATAACAGAAACATTAGAAATAGCAAATGATATACGACTTACAAAATGTGCAACAGAAAAATACCTTCGACTACACCTTAGTATTACTTCTAATAAAATGCTTAAATATATTCGCACTAAACCTTTCTCGATCAGCTAATACATGTCTCACTGCTTCATTTTCACTGTTGTATCAACATAATATCTTTGTATTATAATAAAAGTGTGCCAAGTAAATGAAATAAAAAGAGAGTCTAGATTAGCGAATACACACTGCTGTTCTAAACTAAGTCTGCACCTCAATTGTAAATCGCGAAAAACTAGACTTCGATTGTTGGAATTATAATATTTCATCTTTATCAAAACAAAACTCATTCCGATACAGTTTAAACAAGTTAGATACTTATACAGATACATATGCTAAAAATGTCTGTCTCAACTCATTGAGATCAACTTCAGAACCCTTACAGAAAAAGTCGCATAATAAATTAAATGGAAATCGGTACATATCACATTAAAAACGTAACATACACGTAGAGTTATAAAAAGCATTCGTCTAATAATGTACACAATGGAACATGCACACATTTTCTAACACTGAGTCTTTGAGTCGATAGCCAAAATTGGATGTAGAAATAGCAATGACATTCATTAAAAAAGTTGAACATTATGAGTATTAGTAATAAGAGATTTTTCATCTATATTTAACACTAGTCCAGATTTGTTTAATTTTCAGCGTCAGATGGTACGTTTACGTGGCTTGTAGGCACAGGTTTAAGAGAAAAGGAAGCAAGTATTACCTTTATAGCAAAGGACAGATTCAATAGCACTGCAAGTAAACAAATCATGATTACCTATTGTGGCTGTGAAACTGCTGATGAATGTGATTTCAACGTGACCCAAGAAGCAAATACAAATAGTTCAGGTATATAAGCATTATTGAAACTTCGCTGAAAATCAGAATGCTGAGCCAAATACATATAGGGACTATGTCTATGAAAATTGACACGGCCGTACAAGGACTTAATTCCGCATATAACTAATTGACTTTGGTCAATACCATGTTATTCTATAATACCATACATTTCCCAGCCTGAGTACAAATCAAATTGAATTACATTGTATTTACGATTGTCGTGCAAGACCTCAATTAATAGCGTGCGTCCCAATTAACTGCTTTAAAGACATGTTGCAACAGTGGTCGACTAAAGATTTTTTAAAACTCTAATGAGACTAAAGTGTATCACTTAGAAGGAATAAAATTATTTCAACTCTGCGGTTAACAGGAAAAAGACAATCAGGTTTTAAGAACCCAAATAGCCTAGTTGTATTTACAAATCACATATAAACATTTGTGTACCTTTTACAATTTAACTAATGACAATTTCCTTAGTCAGAAGATTTGCAAGTGTTTATTTTTAAGCTATATGAGTCTTCAGGAAAAAGGAAATATAATTTGGTCATTGGTGAAAAATTATGAAATAGCGGTATTATAACATTACTTTAGTCGGTAATGTTGTGCTTGGTTCTATCCAGATACCTACTCAGTCATATGAACACTATCCAAAAAGGAAAGCGTACCGAAATGCAAATCATTAAACTAGGGATAAATTCCACTTTTCTCGGATTGCTACAAATATCTACTTTTTCTAATGGAATTGCCGACTTAATTTGAACGACTCCACAAGGAATGCATTTTGTATTTTAACTGCGTTTCATTTCGTTCCTTGATTTAAAGAAATTCGTATTTTGGGCATTAAAACACAAACAACAAACAGTAGTTTTAACCTTCGTACCTAACCTCGCTCGTAGTAAAATGGAGAGGGATGGGTGTTAAAGTTAGGGGTGACTGTGGAAGGAAAAGTAAAACCACCAACACACAATACAATATATATGATATTATTGATTTGTTCTTAAGTTTTCTTTTCACTGTGAAATTATGTCAATTATTGTTATTATTACTATTATTATTATTATTATATGTAATAAAACATAAAAATATTTATGGTACTTATTTACATTAATATTGTTAATAAAACAATATCGGTCAACAATTTGGCGATACCTCGTATAGCACAGACACCAATGAAACTGGAAAACTGGAGATAACATTCTTGCTTTTGACAAAATAATAGCATCCCTGTAACCACTCATTTGATTACATGTCTTCGTTTGATAAAGAACAATGTCTTCGGAAATATAATATTCCTTGCTGAGGGTCAAACATAATAATCTAAAATTTGAAGGGGAAAATGTTTTTACTGGAATTTTTAAAGTTACATGCATAACATAGCATTTGTAGCAACTAACAAATTCACCATGTAGTGCTTTGTACTTATCATGTTCTTGATTAACCATAAATTTTATATAAATACAATCCTAACAGTGAAAAATCCTGTAATACAATCTGGCCTCACCTTATAAAGAATACCCTAATTTTACAAGAGATTTTCCTTTTTAGATAAAATATGGATCTGTAAACAGTGTAACACAGGGATAATTAGCACCAGTCTGGTAATATTTATGAGTAATAATAATCTTGATTATCAGTATACAATTAGTTCTTATAATGAAAATCTGATATCTTACTATTGTTAAGAAGCCAATATTTGTAGCATAATGTATGGAATTCCATAAAGGAAAGCGTCCTGCTTATTGCTCACTGTGCACTGTCTACTGCTTACTGTGTATATTTTTATAGCAAAAACATCAAAACATTCCGAATATTGTGCTGACGTCACAACAATCGACAGCTTCCTGCTTACTGTCCACTGCCAACTGCATACTGCCTAATGTGTACTGGTTACTGATTAATGCCTACTGCTTGATGCCCGCTGCTTACTGTTTACTGTTTACTACCCACTGCTTACAAAACATATGTATCAAGTAATACCGTGTTCAACTTCGAGGGATATCAGTGTAAGAATCTCCCCAGCCCCTCCCTAACCCTATGCACAAGAGGTGTAGATCAGCCGACTAAAACCTATAACTTCAGAGGGCAACACCATATTCCAGATAATGTTTTATTTCATCTGTGAATAGTTCGACAGAAAAAGTAAAGCTGTTACAATTACAGCCACAATCTCTGATGCTGTTTAACTGTATTTGAAAAATAACCACGATCGAAACATAGTAGGCACATAAACACTTGGAATTTTTCAAAAGTAGGCCTACCACCGTTGACAATAGTATTTTTTGTACTGGAACTAATGGAAGCGATTATCATATGCAATGAATGAAAATACATAAAGAATTCCGCTTATTTTTTTTTGCATTATGTGGAGTTTCCAGTCCTTCTATAGTACCTATTCATTTAGTACGAACTCTTAACTATCAGGTTATTTCAGCAGTTTTCACAAATAAGAAAGATATGTCTTTCGATTTTCGAACACGTTATAACTGAATAACTTTCAAATCTGTAAGTTGAAAGCTGTAAGTGCTAAAACGGTGAAAACTAGTTAACCAGCTCAAAATGACGCACATACCAAAGGACAGAAGGTTCAAACGCTAGACGTTGAGGGCCATATACACTAACTGTATGTTATAGACTGAACTTTCCATGATTGTGAATAAGATATACATCATACCGGTATTAAAATAGCCTTTAAATTTTTTTTTAAAATAAATGCTTGTATACATTTTATAACTGTAGACTTTTTAATATAACAATCTGGGTATCAATTTTGACAGTGCCGTTACATCGAAATCCTGCGTCAAAAACTAGTGACTATCTGCCTTTGACAGTCTGTAATATATAAATGACTCATTCAGTCAGTGTAACATTTTATACATTGTATTTAAATAGCGATAACTACACGTAACCAGGATTTATTACGTATGTAAGACCTCTTGTGTTACTTACCCAGAAATTAAAACCTTGTCTGCGAGTGTTCTAAGGTACTTTCCTTTGCCCGTAAGCCATCAGAAGGAGTTTCTATTAAGGTATTAGGACCATAATAGTGATATTCAACTTTGACGGTATTTTCTTAAAGTACGAGCTTGTTTAACACTGTTTGCAATTTTCTAACAACAGTCCAGTCCAGTTTTTGAAAGTTTGTATAATTTTTACGATATTTTCCTAAAAGTACATAATTATACAGATAGATTTCAACTCTTATATAGCACAGCCAGCAGCAAAATTGGAAAACTGGACATAACGCTCTTGCTTCGTGACAAAAATGAACACCGATATTACTACCTTTTAAATTACAGCTCTTAGTTTGATAAAAAAAACAAAAAAAAAAAAACAATGTCTTCAGAAACATTTGTTGCTGAAGGTCAAACATAATAAACTATTGAATTTGAAGTTAAAAGTGATTTTACCTGAATTATAATGTTTTATGGTATTTCATTTGTAACAAATTAATGATGTAGTGCTTTGTACTTAATTTAATCTGATCTTGATTTAGCAAGTTTCTATATAAATAAAATCCCGACAGTGAACAGTATCAAATCCTCCAAAAATATCTGGCTTCATTTTATACAGGGCACCGCTCTTTTACACAAGATTTCCGTTTTTTACATAAAATGCCGACCTGTAACACAGGGAAAATTAGCATCAATCCGGTAAAAATTATGAGTGAAAGTGAAAGATCATCTTTACAAAATCTTGATTATCAGTACACAATTAATTTTTATAATGCAAATGAAATTTAATATTTAACTTCTGTTAAGAAGCCAATATATGCTGCTTTTATACAATTTCAGTCGGTTTTACCAGGGCAAACTGCGACTGTCCTGAATATTATACTGGTGATTTCTGTGAGATACGGAACGATCCCTGCGCAAATATAAGTTGTTTTGACCAGAGCGCATGTAATGGAAATATTTCAAAACAAGAAGTCGGTGATTCCTGGCCATGTGCTAAATGCAACGCAGGAACAAAAAGCACGGGATTTATCGGCGGAAAACAAACGTGTTCAGGTAATTGCTTTGTGTTTAAGATGCAAATATTTGATCGGAGTACATATTGTTCAATAGTTGAAATAATTAGGCATCTTTACAAGTTTGGAATTCCATGTTTCAAAAAAGGTTATTATATATTTTTTTCATTGGATAAAAAAACAAAACAAAAAAAAAAAAACATTAGCTTGTGACCTATATAATTATAACTTGGTCCTAATGAGATCAATTTATTTACTAGTATTTTCATTTTTGAATTGAATGAATGTGATTTCGAATTTGTCTGTATTTTCAAGATGTGAATGAATGCTTGCTCGATTCCAATGGATGTAAACAACACTGTAAAAACACAAATGGTTCTTACTTTTGTGAATGCAATTCTGGATACGAGTTGGAAAGTGACGGACATAGCTGTAAAGGTAATTATCTTAATATAGATTCTAAAATACTTCTTTATCATGTTTATTAGATGAAATAGTGTCTGATGAAACATCACATTCGTTAGAAATCGTTAAATAAAATCAATATCGTACAATTTCACTATGAATTTGTGGCCAGGTTCTTAAATATCAGCCATTCAATTTTTTTATTCCATTTAAATGCATAATATAAACTAAAAAATATTTTTACATGTAAAAAACATATTTCAGTCGCGAACACAGTATCTTACATTTCCTTCGTCGCTACCTCAATCGTCAAAACGATTGTGTCTTGTATTCATTCCTTGGAATGCATAAAATATAAAGCAGCAGAAGTAATTGTTGTGGCCAAGCTGTTAAGGTCGCTGATTTCAGTCACTTACATCTCACCGGCCTAGGTACGTTCCTCACTCGGGGCGTTGTATTCGTCATGAATCTAAAATTTATTCACAACTGTATGAACATTTTTAAAGCAGAACATGAGTTAATCTAAAAGGTATGAATACCTAATACGCATTTGAATTTAAACATGTTATCATACTTGTATGTTCATGTGACTTTCAATCATTAAAAACTAAGAGTACGTTTTGCGCGGATTGACAAAATATTTCGCAATTTTTTTAACCTAATTTTATGTCAAGATTTTTAGACACGTTAATTCGGGTACAGACGTGTATGTTTCTGTGATTATTCTTTGTCAATCTGTTTAATAGCAACTATATAATCAACTACGTAAATTTTATTTGTGCTATGCATTTCTAGGCATTTGTTTTGCAATTAGACTATTTGCGGGAGCATAATAGTTAGGAAGATGGGGCGCCGTATATTCTGGACCAGCACACCCCGAATGTAATGGTTGAGCTAAACAAGTATTTTAAACTATTGTCTTGATTTTGATGGAAATCATAGTGAATTAAAATGAAAGCGCCAAAGTAGTTCTTATTATCTGATTTTTCAATATATTTCCAGACATAGATGAATGCACTAGACACACACATTTCTGTGGCAATAAATTAAATGAACTTTGCGTAAATACTGCTGGTAGCGCCACTTGTCAATGTGCACCTGGATACAACAGAAAGATGAAAAATAGTTCTTGTACGGAAGTAGGTAATGGAATATTTTCCGTTGCTGCAGGTGATATCATTGATATAATGAACTGAAAGCGGTCAAAAATATTATGGCATTATAAATATACTTGTACTGCTTAGGTATTAGGGTAAACTTCTTATTTCGGCCCCGTCAGTATTTGTAATACTTACAATTGTGATTTTGGATGTCTGTTAAATACAGAGAGTAATTATGATTTTTAATTCTTAAGAAATTTAAACAGTTGATACATACAAAATTTTGTCGTCAGTTGTAAACCTAACCATTGCTGATTCTGTCTGAATCGTTGAGCCATTTCTGCTGGAAATTCAAACCATTGAAGAGTTCCACGCTTGTTGATTTGCACTCAGATATATTTTGTGAAACAAAAAGAGGTGTCTAGGCCGACATTACATTCATATCCTGTAGTTCAGCAGGGCCTATTTTATTGAGAAGTGAAAAAACAAACAATTTCCTGCAACTGGATCATTGCAGGCTGTCCAAAAAGTGTAAATGGATTATTTTGGCGTGTTATTTCCAATTGGATGCATACAACTTTTGTTTTGATAACTCCTTGTACTCTTGTATTAAAAGCAAAAAGCATGTACACCATTTATAAAATGGCCACCCATATTCTGCACATTAGGGAAGTGCAATAGTACGACTCGCTACATGAAAGCCTTGGCGTGCTCAAAATGTTCAAATCAACGTGTACCCTGCTACCTTATAGTCCAACTTGTACAAAGATACTTTGTGAATCTGTGTTAAGAAAGTATATATCGAGCGAAGGTAGTTCATCATTTTATCAGCTTCAAACACATGGTTTGATTTTCATTTCTCGTGGATTAATAGTATTTAAAACGATGTACAGTAATGGCCTACGGACTTATTCAATAACTGTAGAGAGAGCTGGCTATGTAAATTCTGAGGTGGAAACATATAACGACGCCTCAGATTTAGAAGGGCGTAAGTGGAAAATTATAGTTTTCGGCAAAATGAAAAAAACTGTCTATGACAGATACGCCCTTCTAATTCTAAGGGCGTAAGTGGACTTTTCTGGTACAACAATTAAGTGCAGATACGCCCTTCTATTACTGGGATTCTGAAAAACCTTTCACTTACGCCCTTTTATTATTGGTGAATTTGGTCAACACAGCAGTTTGTGACAAATTTTTTTTTACAGAATTATGCCCCTTGGTGTGTAGTTTCAAAAAATGTATGATTCATAAAAGGGCGTAACTAACACCTACGCCCTTCTTATTCTGGGGCGTCGTTATTTATTAAACAAGATAAAGTAGCATTGCTGTTTTACATTTAAAGCGCTGCGAGGTAAAATCACTGGCACCAGACCGGAAAGAAATTGCCTCTGCACATGTTATTCCTTACCCCTAGGTATACTATAAGACCATGGTCATGAACAGGAAAGTGCACTAACCCATTTCAAACGTACATTTCTCACCAGAAATGCGCCATTCGGTGACTGAGTACCAAACATATTGAACAAGCGGTAATTTATCTTCCATCGTAGACCAGTCACATTGTCTCAATATTTCATATTGCAGAGATACTCACATATTTTATTATTTTGTCAAACCGCGCAAAACGTACTCTTAGTTTTTAATGATTGAAAGTCACATGAACATATAAGAATTAATCTTAAAATAAGCCTAATATGCATTTGATTTTAAAACATGTTATCATGCTTATAATGTACATCTGACTTTTAATCATTAAAAATTAAAAGTACAGAATATTTTGCAAATTTGGTTTTTACATGTCAAGATTTTCACTAAGACTCGTATATCCAGGTACAGACGTGTATGTTTCTGTGATTATGTTACGTAAGTTCCGTTAAATAGCAAGTATACAAACAACGACGTTAGTTTTACATGTGTTATGCATTTCGCGGCAGTTGTTACGCAAAAGGACTACTTGCGAGAGCATAGTAGTTAGGAAGAAGGGGCGCCATATATTCTGGAAAAAACACACTCCGAATGTAATGTAGGAGCTACACAACTGTTATAAAACTATTTTCTTGATTTAGATGGATTAAAAAGAAAGCGCCACAGTAGTTCTTATTATCTGAATTTCCAATATATTTCCAGACATAGATGAATGCACTAGACACACACATTCCTGTGGCAAGAATGAACTTTGCGTAAATACTAAGGGTAACGCCAACTGTCAATGTGCACCTGGATACAACAGAAAGATGAAAAATGATTCTTGTACGAAAATAGGTAATGTAATTGTTTTCAGTTGCTGCAGGTGATATCGTTGATATAATGGATTGAAAGCAGTCAAAATATTATTGTTTTATTCAGATATATATGTAATGTTTAGGTAGTAGGTATTCTATCTAATTTCGGTCCCCGACAATATTCGTAACGATAAAACTTTGTGATTTTGTATGTTAATTCTTTAGAAAATTGAAACAGTTGTAAAATATTGTTGTCAGTTGTGAACCTAATCGTTACTGGTTTTGTATGAATCGTTGAGTCATTTCTGCCGCGGGAAATTCAAATCATTGAAAAAAGCTTGTTGACTTGCACTCAGATATATTTTGTGAAAAAAAAAGAGATGGCTAGGCCGATATTCCATTCATATCCTGTAGTTCAACAGGACGTATTACGTGGCGAAGTGAAAGAAAGTAATATTTTCCTGCAACGAGATGTCCAAAAAGTGCAAATTTTATTATTTTAGCGTGTTATTTCCAATGGATGGGATACAGCTTTTGTTTAAATAACTCTCTGTACTCTTGTATGAAAGTCCTAATTCTGTCATTAATTAAAAGCACAACGTATGCACACCATTTATAAAATGACCAACCATATTCTACATATTAGGGAAGTTCAATATTACGACTCGCTACATGAAAGCCTTGACCAACATGTTCAAGTCCAAGTGTACCCTACTACCTTATAGTTCCAATTGTACAAATATACTTTCTGAATCTGTGCGGGTTTCAATATGATAAGGATTGCAAATTGTGTTGAAAAAGTATATATCTAGTGGAAGTAGTTCATTATTTCATCAGCTTTAAAAACTTGCCATGTTCTTCGTTTCTTGTGTATTAATAGTATCTTATACAACAAAGTAGAGCAATGACTTACAGACTTTTTTCGTGACTGGTGAGAAAACTGGCTATGTAAGTACATAGTAAACATAATAATTAAATTAAAAGCAAGATAAAGTAGCATTGTTTTTTGACATTTAAAGCGCTGATAGGTAAAAGTACATATAACATATAAAAATGCAGTCCGTTCAATACTCAGCGTCTGGTCCGTACCGCCTCGGTAGCTTAGTGGTAGAGCGCATGACGGGTTCGATCCCTGGCCGCGTCATACAAAAGACGTGAAAATGATACTAGTGGCTTCCTTGTTTGGCGCTCAGCATTCAGGATATAGTACTAAGACTGGTCGGCCCGGTGTCAGTATAATGTGACTGTTTGGGTTATCATGCCACTTGCTCCAGTGATATTCCATTAAGAAAGCATTATAGATTTGAGCATTGTGCCAACTGCTACAAGCAGACACATGCAGACACCGTCGTTTATATGACTGAAAAAAATGTTGACAAAGACTCTTTGGTGAGAATCTGAAACAATATTGCGGGTTACTCATCATAAGGAGTAATCAAAATATTTTGCTCTTCAATAACATTACTGAACAAGAATGAACTCCCCTATATGTGTAACGTAAAAATCTTTTTAAATCTCCTTGTTAGACACCGCCGGACAGACTATGAAATGCTCCTTGGATAACCTTCTACGAATATTTCTCAAATTATTTGGATTAAAAAGAAAACGGACACAATCAAACTTGTTTCATATACCTCCTAAAATTCCAAAATTGTTCAAACCTACACAATTGGAGGATAACACTGCTGATAGAAGGCACTTTTTTTCTATACTTTCGTTGAAAATATTTTAAAATTAAAACAATTCATAGGTTATATTGGACATGTAATGCTCTTTAGTAGGAATAATATGAGTATTGGAAAAAATTGATACCGACCGAACCTAAAGTTACAAACATGTGCACCTGCAGCTTCCTCGGATAATTTGTATATTCTAGACCTAGAAGATTAGCGATC
>NW_026460036.1:0-67393 GCF_021730395.1 Mercenaria mercenaria | reverse complement strand
GGTTTTTGAACTGTTTCATGTTTTTAGCTCACCTGACACAAAGTGCCCGGGATGAGCTAATTGCGATCGCTCACTATCTGGCGTCGTCCACGGTTACCTACACAACAACATCTCCTGAAAGCATTTGATAGAAGTTGATAAAATTTTGCCTAGTTCTTCCGATGTTGTTCAAATGGTTCTGCTTGGTTTCAAATAGGGGCCGCTTGGGCTATGAATAGAAACATCTTTAAATGGTATCACTTAAATTCCTGGTTTTATTTTTAACTCACCGGTCACGTAGTGACAGGGTGAGTTTTTGTGATCGCCCTTCGTCCGTCATCCGTCCGTCCGTTTACTATGACCTTGTGAACACGATAGAGACCGCATATTGCATTTGATTTTAATCAAACTGGCACAACACTTGTATGGGCATAATATCTTGGTTCCTTTCGAAAATTGGCCAGATCTCTTCGTGGGCTCCAGAGTTTGGCCATTAAAGGGCCTAATTTGCCATTTTTGGCTTGTGAACACGATAGAGACCAGATTTTGCAATCAGCTTTAATAAAACTTGCACACAACTTGGCTTTTGTGATCGCCCGTCGTCCGTCCGTCGTCCGTTTTACAATGACCTTGTGAACACGATAAGTTTCCAGATTGTATTTAGGCTTTTGCAGCCTAGAGAGACTTCATTTATGGTCTGATTTGAAACAAACTTGCAAAATATCTTTAACAACAATAAGTCCTGGATTTCATGACGAATCTGTCAGAACCAGTCATAGGTTTCGGAGTTATTTTTTATCTGATTACCTCCCCCGATTTTAATCAAAATGGATTTATATCAGTAAGTACGTATAAGACTCATTTGAAATTTTATTATTGTCGTAAGTTGGACTGAGACAATCAGGGTAGATAACTGTGGGCTGATTTTATGTCAAATTACCTCCCTTTATTTCAAATTAAAATCGGTATATCTGCGTAACTAATTAACAAACTGATCTGAAATTTCATTTATGCCATAAGATTGATTTGGACAATTAGAGAAGATACATATTGACTGAATTTATGACAAATTACCTCCCTTTATTTGTTCATGTTAACTAATATACCAAGCAGTTTCTAATGAGATTGGTTTGAAAGGTTATTTAAGTCTTTCAGGTTAGGAAATAGTCATGTTAGATAACTCTTGATTGGATGTTTATCAATATGAATACTTTTTTAATATATTTTGTATAAGCTTGTACTTTGTAGCTTGTACATGCATATACCAGTGCATGATTACCTCCCCTGGTTTTTATAAAAATGGATTTAACTCAGTAAGTATTTATAGGACTCATTTGAAATTTCATCATTGTCATAGTTGGACTGAGACAATCAGTGTAGATGATTTCGACTGATTTTATGTCAAATTACCTCCCTTTGTTTCATATTAAAATGGGTGTATCTCAGTAACCAATAAAAATACTGATTTGAAATGTTATTTATGCCATCAGGTGGACTGGGCCAATCAGGATAGATAATTTTTGTCTGAATTTATGACACATTACCTCCCTTTATTTTATGTAACTGAATAAACTTCAGCAGCACCTAGTGAGATTGGATAGGATTCCGTTTGAACATACACGGGATACAACTGTCTTTGGCGACTTCTCATCTTATGTGACTGCACGATCACTTTGGTAGTTTGACTTTGGCTTCAGCAGACTTTGTCAAATAGGATCACCAAAACAATCTTAAGACAAGTTTTGTTACATGTCTATCCAGATTAGTTACAACAGGGTTATGGCCCATGAATTAGAAAACACTAACTAAACTTATACACATGTACATCGATATATGTCCGTTATGGCATGTCAAACGTTGCTAAATTATATATGTATGTTATTATTATTATTGTATGTTTTTTATTGTTATTCAATGTCTTGGTCATTCATATTCTTATAAGTCATTATTGTTATTATATATTTCGTTATTCTTATTGTATCTTTGACATTGTTATTCAATGTCGTGTCATTCATATTCTAAGTATTACCATTGTTATTGTATATGTCGTTATTCTTATTGTATGTTTGATATTCTTATGGTAAACGTCATTTTAAATTTTCTATATTTCGTTATTCTTATTGTATCTTTGACATTGTTATTCAATGTCGTGTCATTCATATTCTAAGTATTACCATTTTATTGTATATTGTCGTTATTCTTATTATATGTTCGATATTTTTATGGTAAAAGTCATCATTGTTGTTCAATATCTGACGATTCTATTTACAAACGTGTCATTCTTATTCTATGTTATGTGACTGTATTTGTATCATGTTGTATAGCGTCGCTGTTTTATTTATATCGCGGGAAATTGCATATACAATAAGAATATCAAGCTTACAAAAACAATAATGAATATACAACAACAATAACGTCTTTTGCAATAGGGTTCTTACTTTATGTAATGTTTTTCTTTGTTCCTTTAATATATATCTGACAGAAAATGTGAAATTTGAAATGTTAGAAAACGTTGTTTGTTGAGTTTTCGTGTTTCGCACCGCCAACACGCAAACACAAATGGCAGAAATCAGCCCCACTGGTATAAACATCAAACAAAGCATGCACATGGAGATCTCAAACGAAAGAATTTTAGTTATTTTATTTACAATTTAAAACACGTGCTCTTTATGTCCTTAGCATTCCGTTTTGCAATATGTCTGTTTACACGCTTTGCTATACACATAAACGTGTGCTTTTCTTTCAGTCTGTTGTAAACGCCAGACTAACCCATGAAGAAGGAGAAAGTTTCTTGTTACTTACAACAAATACACCTAAATGTCTTGGGGCTCGATAGGAGAATAGAAATGTTCCGAAGTAGCAGTAAGTAAGATCATGATGGGACAAAACTTTGACCTTTGCCATACACTCTTCATGATTTTCAGACAAAATTACAAAGATATATATTTTTTTCAAGGGAACCTTCTTTACAAATTTAAATTTGTCAATAATCCGTTACAATGTACTTACCAGCATTCCTTAAAGATGTACTAGCGTTTTTTTCAGGATATCCGTCATTTTGAAAAATGTTTCTTCGAATATTGCTTTCTAACAAAAGTTTTGCCAAAAATTAATGCTAAATAATTAAAATATGGCTAATAATGTACCATTTAACCGAATATATTATGCTTTTTGCGGAACATTTTTTTCAAACCCCAATTTTTGGCTGGCATTTGCCGAAAATTGAGGGTAAGATTACAACGGGGTGGGGGTAGGAAATTTTTCAAATTTTTTAAAAGTAGATCGGGTTTTGGTTTTTGATATTTTTCTGACTGCCCCATATAATGTTAAGCAATAAAGAAAATTAAATTTTAAAGAAACCCCTTTATATTATCTAGAAAAAAAAAATTTTAAAACCCAAAAAAAACCCAAAAAAATATCAAATTCACCCCTTTTTTTTAACTTTTTTCTAAAAAATCTCTTAGATGCACGTGACCCCAACTTTTTATTTTTCCTTTTTGAAGCATTTTTGTGTTTCATTAATGCCCCAAAATTTTTTTTAAATTTTAACTTTGGGTTTTTTTTTGAACCAAAATACGTTTTTTCCATTAAAAATAAAGTGGGGGGGGTAATTATGTAAAACATGTACAAATCAAAGGGAAAATTTGTTAGTAAAACATTTATGCTTATAAAAATACTGACATCACCATATATTCATATTAAACCTGTAAGACCTGAAATCCCAATAAGTTTAAAAATAGGATTTTAAATATGTTTTTTAAAGTCCAACATTTTTTAAAATTTTTAAAAAATTTTTCAGAAATGCGAAAAACAGTGGGTAAAGAAAAATCCCTAAAAAATTTAAAACGAGTTCGGGGCCCTTTATTTTTTTTTCCCCTTTTGTTTGTTTTAAAGAAACAATGTTTTCAACCCACGTGTCTAAAAAATTTTCAAAACGTTAAAAAAATTCACTGTACACCTTAATTCCCCCTTGTTTAAAGAGCAGAAATACTCTTTTTTGATTTTAAAATATTTATACCCCTTTGGGATGGGGTTCAAGTATAATCAAAAACCCCATTTAATGTTTTCCCTCTTTTCTTTTTATGCTAACTAAAGGAATAAGGGCTTATATGGGGAAATATAAAACTATCACTCCTCCCTACCCACTCCCCTGTTTTGGGCCGATCTACTTCAAGGGGGGAAATTAGGACCTAGGAAAACAGTGGGATTCATGAGCCTTTTCCCCTTAAATATTTTCAATAATTATTTTTTTCTTGGGGAAAAAATGCCAAAATAAATGTTTTGGGGGGGCACGTGGTGGGGCCCCCATTTGGTACTTTTGAAAGAAATAAGAATGAATGAAGGGTTTTTGGTTTTTTAAAAAACGGCAAAATGACAAAAAAAAGGCCCTATTCCCCCGAGGAACAAAGTTTAATGGATTACTTAAATTTGAAAAGCATAAAAAAAAACTTTTAAAAGTAAAAGGTATATACAAAAAGCGTTTGAAAAAAACCCAAATGCAAAAAAAAGGGTTAAAAGTAAATAAAAATCTAAAAAGGGTTCAGATTTTATATTTTTTCCCTATTTTTTTTCAAAAAATTGTAAAATTTTGTGGGTTTTGAAATTTGCTCGAACATCTTTTTAAAATATTAAAAAATTATTACGAGTTCCCGCTGGGGAAAGGGAAGTCTATCCCTTGATTAAAAAAGTTTAATATAGTGGTTTTTTGACATGGTATAAAAATTCAGGTTGTTTCTTCATTTTTCAGAAATTTAACAAATGAGAAAACCCGAGTATGACCTTTTTCGAAAACGAGAAAGAACAACTTCCTCCCTGCCCCGATCAAATTTCCCCTTGGTCCCCTTCACCAAAAGTAGGTTTAATTTCACAAAGTTTTAAACGAAGAAATTTTTTCCGGGGAAGGACTCCATTTTTTTTAAAATGAATTTTTGAAAATTTGCCAAAAAATCAGTATATGGTAATTTCAATTTAGATTGTTTAAAAAAAGTGATTTCTTTGTGCAAAATCAGCATCTTCTTTTCCCAAAAAATACCAACTTGACTGGAACCCAAACAGAATAAAATTTGGACTTTTTAAAAGATGTTTCAGGGAACCCTGAGAAAAATGTTTTGAATGGGGAGGATTTTCTGTTTTTAGGGGTTTTTGTATTAAATTGAAATACAAAAAAGTGAGTCGGAAAAGTTTGATAAATTTTTTCTTCATTATATTCTGAAAAAATTTAAAGGGGCCCCCCCCCCCCCAAATTTCAATAGTTTTTGCCTCGGCTAAAAAAAAATTGTAGCTTTTATTTGGTAAACTTAATTTTGATTGTGCAGATGGTTTCCCGGCGGCACACCCAACCTTTGAACCATTTTTTAAACCATCTTTTATAAATAGAAAAAAAAATCTTTGTAAGCCGCCCCGGGTTTCGATAATTTTGGACTTGAAAATTAAAGGGTTTGGGTTTCAGCCTTTTTCAATGCGGGTTTTCATATAAAAAAGAACTTTTTGGAGAATTAAGAACCCATGGTTGTGAATTCAGAATTTAAAATTATTTTTTTACTTTCAGGGAAATTTAAAAAACTTTTTCCCCCTTCATAAAAATTATAAATCCCGAAACCCCAAAAGGGTTTAATTTGTTTTGGTTTTCTGTCTTCCCAAAATCGTGGAAATTTGGGGTTTTTAAATAGTTTTTATGAGCGGGGTTTGGTTTTGGGGGGCAGCTACCCTCTAGCATATTGCAATGACATTTTTTAAAGGGTTCTTTGTAAGGGAGGGTTCTTTTCCCTTCCATACAAGCTTTCGACAGGCGATGTTCTAAAGGCGCCAAGAGAAAATACGAAGCCCCTTGATTATGGTATTATTCCAAAATTTGGTAAATCGATTTTCGGGCCGACCCATATATAACAAAACCCCGAAATCTGGTTTGGGGACCTAATCAAAGCTTTTTAAAGCTTAAAAAAAACCGGCGATCTGTTTCCCCAAATCGTTTTTTGAAATTCCTTTTAAAAAAGATTAAACGTTTTTTTAAACATTTGGCTTTCAGGTTTTTTATGTGGGGTTTAATAAAAAAACCCTTTTTTATGAAATATAAAAACCAAGAAATTTTGCTTCGTCAAAAACCCGGGTATTTTTGTACCATTTTAAAAAAGCCAGGACCCACAATGTTTTTTCCCCGAAATTTGACAAAAGTGGACACACTGAGTTTTTTTTGGGGAAAAATTTTTTAAAACCTTTTTCCCACCCCCCCCAAAACATTTTAAAAACACTGCTGAAATTTGGGGACTTTTAAAATTTGTACGCATTTTTTTTTAACGAAAACCAAAATTAAAAAGTCATCAACATAAAATGAACAATCTACCCCTGGTGACAAACATTTCACAATTTTATTAATTTTTGATGCTAAAAAGTTTTGACAGAAAAAAATTAAAATATTGTGGAATCCCTGTTCTTGCTAAAAAGAGTCAGAAAGGGTAAACCAACACGTACTTTAAAATTGGATCTGAAAAAAAATTGCGATAAAAATTTTGGGAAAGGGCCCCCTTTTTTAAAACCCCAAATGGGTTAAGATAAATTCATAAAACCTTTTCCCAAATTTTAAGTGTCATAGGCTTTTAAAATCAAAAAGACAGCCATAAATGCCCCTTTTTTAAAAAAACATCACGAAAAAAATTTTCCCAGCGAAAAAGAGGGATCAGTGTGCGGGCGCGTTGCGAAAACCGCTTAAAAATTTTGTAATTGGGCCCCTTGAGTTAAAGATCCAAACTATTCGGGGAATTGTAAATACGTTTTAGTTTTTTTTACTTTTTTAAAAAAAAAACCTGGTGGGGAAACCCCGGCCCTATAATTATGGGTTTTAGTGCTTTTTTCCCCGGGTTTTGGTATTGGAATAACTAAGCTTCTCTCCAGGAATCTAAAAAAATTTCCAGTTTTCCATGAAATATTTTTAAATTTTCAATTTGGGAGGTCTAATGATTTTTGTGGTAAAGGGTTTTAAAAGTTGATAATAAATTTTGGCCCGGGAAACCAGCTGGGGTATCGGGGGACTTTTTAATCTAAAGCGTCCCCTCAATTCTGTAAAGGGGAAAAAGGGTTTTATTATAACCCTTAAAATCAAAAATTTGAATAAAAATTTTTAAAGGTTTACTTCTTTAGTCGTTTTTAAATTTTTAAAAACCCTTTTTCATAATTGTTTGATAAGAGGGTTTTTTTAAAAAATTTTAACCCAAATGTATTGGCAAGGGCCTCCTTGCTAGATGCAATAGATGGTTTGACTTGTAAGATGGGAAACCCTTTGAAGATTTTTCCCTTTTTCCCCCTTTTTTTGCGAATTTTTTCCCCGACTTTTTTTTCCCAGACCTTTTAAATAAAGTTTTGAAAAGTATGAAAGCCCTGATTTTTTCTTTGCTTGTTTTATATTTTTGCAGCTTTTTTCTCTCAGAATCTTAATGATTGTAGGTTTTTTTTCGTCGCCCTATATTTAACTTTTTTAAAGGCCGCTCTACGTTTTCGAACAGCAAATCCCCTTTCAATCATCTTATACCAAGGGTTTATTTTTATGTTTAAAACCCTTTTTGAAGTTTTAGGGAAAGGGGCAGAAGAAATGCCCCCCCCCACAATAGGGTCATAAAAAAATTTGTAAAAAATTTTCCAAAGTCCCAAAACCCTTGTTACATAGGGTTTCAAATTGCTTCCATTGCTTTATTTAAAAATTTTAAATATGAAGGGTTTCTGGCAGATTAAAGTATTTGAAATAATAATTGGAAAAAAGGTCATACCTTTAAAAAACATCCAGTACTTTTCCCTTCAAAACAAGAAAGATGTTCGGTTTTACAAATTGTCAAAACAAGCGAAGAAAAATTACCTGTTGCAGGGTGAAGGGGGAAATTTTGGATTTTTCATTTAATAAACAGGGGCATTTCTTTCAATTTAAAAATTTTTAATAATTTGACCTCTAGTGTTGCGGCCCGAAAACCCCAAAATTCATGATGACCAATTTAAAAATTTCCCCTAAGCAAAAATGGTTGTGGTAATTGTTTTATAAGGTTTATCAAAATCTTCAAGATTTAGTTTTAAAATTTTGGGGGGGGGAAATTTAAAACGAAACCCGATAGTTTTCGGTCGTGTAATGTTACGTTTATTGCAACCCGATTGGATTTCTTGTATTTAAAAAACAAAATTTTTTTTGTGCGGGAAAGCTTATTTATTAATTAATTTTCCACCAAGCCCTTCAGTGTTTTGTGTTTATGGAAATTATACACTGAAAAATTTTTAAACAATTTTTTCCCTTTTTTTTTAATAAAGTTTCACTAAGGCACTAATGAAGGTTATATTTGGTTTAAAAGAAGGAGAATTTCATTATAAATTTTCTTTAAAATTTCCCCGGCAATTCCACGGATAATTTTACTTTCCATTTTTCAAAGGCAAACAAAAAAATTTAAAAGACGGGGAAAAATTTAAAATATTTGTGTTTCATTGACTCCGGAGGGGCCCCCTTTTTATTTTCCCTCCTTTGGGGTGGTTAAAAATTGGCGGGGGAGAAAGGCGGTCGCATCATCCCCCCCTTTTTAAAACCCGGGTTTATATCAAGGGGGGAAACCCGGGTTTTGGGTTTTAAAGGGTCCTTTACCCCTTTCCCAAACCCCCATTCTCAAATTTTTTTTTGTTTGGGTTTTGAAAACCCCCCCACGTTTTTGTGTTTGATTAAAAGTTTTGTCGTGACGAGGCGTACCTTTAATTTCTTAGGAACAAATTTTAAAAGCTGGTTTGGGAGTGGGGGTTTTAGCCCCTGCCCCCCGAATTTGGGATTTCCTCTGAAGGTTTTTTCTGGTAAATTTTAAAGGCCCTTTTTATTTGGTACAGAAGTTTGAGTTTGGATTTTGGTTTTAGCAGTCCCCCTGAACTTTTGAGTCAGGGATCCCCCTGCCCCCCCGTGTTGTTTGGGTAGAGACCCGATTTTGTTATTGATGGAAAAAAGTTTTTTGCGGTTTTTGGAGATGTAAATTTGGCATTGGGAATTTGTCTTGCTTCAAAAAATCCCCTGGGCCCGGTGTGAATTTTTACATGAAGAACTTTTTCCCTTTCGATTTTCCCTGTTTGCAACACGAGACTTGCTGAATGTGACCCTTTTTTCAGTTCACACAACGCAATGGACGACTACAAGTGTCGTTTGGGCCCGAGAATGTTTCCTCCTGTCCCCCATTTTGGGCAAGTGTAACCGCCCTTTTCCCGTTTTTTTTCATTTTTGCCCCCAAAATTAAAGCCCTAATAGCATTGAAGAGGAAATTTTGGGAAAATATTTTTTGTAACTTTTTTAAAGAGGTATCCAACTTTTTCGATGGGGCCCCCTTTTCCCCAAATTTTAAAAATAAAAAGTATTTGTGGGGAATTTCCCTTTTCCCCAATCGCTTGATTTTTATACGGGTGAGCAGTGGGCATGTTGATCTTAAAAGGGCCCTTGGGACAATTTTCCCTTCCGAAACCCCCGCAAGGTCAGGAAACGAATACCCCCCCCCTTGGGGGTGTTCAAATACGGGGTGCAATGACTTAAAATGGCCGGTTGTAAAATGAAATTAAAAAGTAAATTTCGTGAATGTGAAGGTTTCTTTTAACTTCAACAAGCAAATTTACCCCTTTCCCCCGTTTTTGACTGATTTCGGAAAAACCAGCAATACCTTTTATGGTTTTTTCAATTATAAATGGCGAAAAGGCTTGACATTTTGAATGTTTGTCTGTTTTACCCGGGGTTTAAAAAAAATCGGTGGAAATGCCCCAAAAGGAAATGTTAAAAGGTCGGGGAGGATTTTCACCTTCCGTGGGCCCTCAGAAAACTGTTTTGGGAAAGCGGTCGTTTTTTTATTTTGGTTTTTCCCTATTAAAAAATTTTTAATTCGTCACTTTTGCAGCCCCGAAACCCGCCGCGGGAGTCCCAAAAAAAGGGGGAAAATGAAACAGAGCGGATATCCGCTCCCTAACCTTTTTAGGGGTACTGTAGTGATATACTCGGGGCCCGGTTTTTTCAATTTTTGTTCATATCCAAATTGTAAAGCCGAAAAGCAAACCCTGGGATTCAAAGGGGTTTTTACTCTACCCAACCGAATTTGGGCCCTAAGCCCACCGCCCTTTTAGGAAACTTAAAATTGAAAATACATATGAAAAATATAATGTTAAATCCTTTTTTGGAACGTAATATGAAGTTTATTGAGGGGCGTAAAAAAAGGGCCCAAAACAGGGAGAGTAAAGACAGGTTTTTTGTAACGTTTTTGTTCCCCAAATTGTGTTTTTTGAAAAAAATAAAAATTATTTACATAAAAAAGCAGTTTTAATAACAATAAAAAGTAAACGTTTAAAAGGGAGATTTTTCCAAAGGGGTTGGAGAGACTAAACCCATTGATTTGTATCGGGCCAAAACGGGCCCCCCGAAAAATACAAACCCAATTAGAGGGGCCCAAAAAGTAATTTGGGACCCACATTTCCCGGGGGAAAAAGATTCGCACATGCAAAAAAAGTACGCATCATCTCCCCGGGGTGCCATGGGGCACCTCAACTTTTAGGACCCTCCTCTCCGGCTTACGGGCCGCCACCCCACGGCAAACAGGTGGCACCATTTTCGGGGGAGTCGTACCCCTCTGCATGGAGATACAGCCAGCATTTTCTATCCCCCCGCCGGCAAGGGGCCTGTCAGAATTAAGGGGCAATGATTCAAATGTTTGCAGTCTTGATGTGGGTATAGCCTCAACAAACATTTTATGAAATGGATTCATTATTCTAGGCCATATAATTTTTAGCTATGAGCATCACAAACAAAAAATCCACTATTTTGGCTTATTCAAGGGCGAAATAATAAGTGCTAATATTCTCAAGAAGAATACCAAGTGTGCAAGGTCACATCATGCTGCGCGGATGCGCATGCTGGTCTGTATACATGCTGATCGCAAATCCACTATGTTGGTTTTCTCATGGCGTGGCTCAAATATTTCATTTGGTATTTTGTTATTGTCTTGACAATTGTCACATAAAACAAACCCATCTTAATTAAAACAACTTTATAGGTGCAAGTTTGAAAGTACTAGAAAATAGAACTGCACTTAACCCCATCCGAGTATATTCAGCTGAAAACAATCAGTTATTTCAAATTAACAGGAAGCATTTGCATTTACTTTTAATTTTATAATATGAAATTAATTTACAGAGTATACAGATGGTTTAACTTGTGTTTGTGGTCACCAAGATTAAACATCCATTCATCTTTATCAATCGATGATACTGTTATTATGTTTTATGTCACTTTTTTAAGAAGCAAATTGTATAAGTTGCCACTTTTTAATCTTAATACAGGTTTAACTATAGATATACCCTTTTCATTTCTATTTAAGTTACATGCTGTAACTGTTTCATCTTTGCACTCATTCAACATACTTAAGAGGATTTCGTCTAATAATCGGAAAGCTGAATGAGAATTGCATTATATCACATGAGTTTGAAATTCTACCAATAAGAAAGACTTCATATATATGTAAAAGTATACACAACTTCAAAAAGGTTTCTTCGATATTTCAATTCCAAAGTTTAGACATTTAGTTAGCCTTCATTAGGGAATAAAATGTCTGCATACAGTGAAAACACAGGTCATTATTAAGTGATGTATAAAGTGTTTATTTTGTATAAAATGGGTATATGTATATTATTTTCTTGATGACAGTCTTCCGTGGTCTTATTGGTTGTATTTCAAACTCCAGTGATTATATTATATATTAAGAGACCGAAATAGACTGAATTATATATCTTTGTCTGTCATTCACTGTAAGAGTAAATATTTATTACCCACTATCAATAGGTGCCAAGGAAACACGTGTGCAACCAAGTACGAGTGAGACCGTTGTGCAGGTGGAGGGGGAGGAGACAGTGGTAATCCACCCAAGTACTATTCATGTACAGGTATCTATATAATGTTATCAATGACTGTCCTTTGATTAAGAAATGGCTAAAAGTTAAAAGTACATATTATTTAGTTTAGATGCATGCAAGCAGAAAAAGGTGTCAGGTGGAAAAGAAGTCCTTACGAAATCCCCCCAAAATTCAGCTATGTTCACACTTAGTTTGTCCTGTTAAGGATTAAAAATCAAGGGGACAAAATGCCCAAGCAAAGGTGAATTTTTTAAAAATGGTTAAGGGCTTCATTCAAACATATGTGCGCCTCATTCAAGAGACACAAATTTCTTCTTTTACATGTCAGTGTTTATAGCACCTATATATGAGACATTTTTTTAGTATCTTTCAAATTGGGGTTAACCATGTCTCATAATAAAATTTGACGTCATAGCTTGTTAATGTAAAACTTTGGAAATATAATTCCATCCCGAAAAAACTGAGATCTATGAAAGAGGATTCCATCTGATAAGGAACCTAATATTATTCCATTTTCTTGGAACCATGCAATAACTTTAAAAGTCTTATCTTCCTAATGTCCTTTTTGTAAAAGACACATCTTTAATGAAAATTGCTTGTATTGCAGGTTGAAAGCAGAAAGAAGTTGTAGATGAAGTGAGAGAGAGAGCAAGAAGAGGAAAAGGTATTTTTACTTTTTAACAAACATCAGTGACTTCGAGTGGTTTATCGTCTAATTTACCACAGTTAACTAATGAAGCATCTGAACTCTAAACCATGGTAAATGAGAGGATAAATCACAAGAAGGCCTTGATTGTTTTCATTCTGACATGCTCATTGACATACCTTAATAAATATTATGCTGGACTTTATTTTCCTGCGGAAAAATGTAATATAGACGTCATGGGGCCCAATTTGACATCATAATTGATGTCATAAATGGTTCTCTTTACGGGTCGGGCGCATTTTGCCCCTTGTATGTAAAATAGGTAAAACTAGAGGTTTGTCACAGGAGTGACGAATTAAAACCCACAATATAAACATTGTCACAGAAACTAAGCCAATTTAAAAAAAAACAAAGAAAAATATCAAACGGGAGTGCCACGAAAACCAAAAGCGCAGCCTCCTCAAAACGAACCCCCCAGAGCCTCAAAACGAACTCCTCAAAGCCGAACTTGCTTGACCTTGACCTACTGCCACAAAATCATTTAAGTCATCTGCTAGTTTTGATCAAACCCCTATAAAGTTTCAAAGATCCCCCCCAAGCGTTCTCAAGTTACTGTCCGTAACAGGTTTAAATGACCTTTGACCTTTGGAACTCAAAAACAATATGGGTCATCTGCTTGACATGACCAACCTCCAATTAAGTTTCCTGATCCTAGTCCCAAGCATTCTCCCAAATTATTGGGCCGAAAGCTGTTTAAATGTTCCGGGGCACTGTGACCTTGACCTGTGACCTATTGACCCAAACTCAAAAAGGTGTCATCTGCTATCATAACCAACCTCCTATCATGACCTAGGCCCAAGCATTCTCAAGTTATCATCCGGAAACTGTTTAAAATGTTCCAAGTCACTGTGACCTTGACCTTTGACCTACTGATGTCAAAGTGAAACTTGACCTGGGATTTCATGATGTTTCACCTGTGTAACCAAAAATTTTTGATCCCTAGGCCCAAACTTCTCAAGTTATCAGCCGGAAACCACTTAAAATGTTTCGAGCCCTGTGACCTTTGACCTACAGACCTCAAAGTAGAACTTGACCTGCATTTCATGATGTTACACCTGTGTACCAACATTTATGATCCTAAGCTCAAGCGTTCTCAAGTTATCATCCGGAAACCGTTTAACTGTTCACGGTCACTGTGACCTTGACCTACGATCCCAAATTCGAACTTGACCTTTTATTTTTTGATGTTTTCAAAACCTGGGATACCAAAAATATTTAAATTGGTCAAGCCTTTCTTGAGTTATCATCCGGAAACCATGCAAAACCAACAGACCGACCGACCGCCAAGCTCACTCCTATATACCCCCCCCCCCCCCCCCCCCCCCCCCCCCCACACACACCCAAAACTTTGTTTTGTGGGAGTATAATGATGATAATTTAAGGCTGTATCAATAAAGAATACACTGAATATGAACTTAACTACATTGTAGCTAGGGCATCTTTTAGGGCCTTAATTGTTGAAAAACTGTTTGAGAGAAATAAACTTAGTGTTGCATTTGAAAGCTGGCTATGCATTAAGATATGATTATCTTTGTAGTGTTTACTTAATTTTTTCTCGTTTATTCATTAGATCATTGACTGAGTTAGAAGAGACTCAGTTAAACTTCTATGAAGAAAACACTGCACTCTGCAGAAGTCAGAGGAAGGTTGCAGACACCCAAGTAAAAAACCCTTTTGCGGGTGCAAGAGGAGTTTTTTAAGTTTTCAACCAAAAAAAGAAAAAAATTTAAATTTTGTCAGGCACCCGGAAATTTTTTTTACAGAACAGAAATTTTTACTTACTTTAAATCCCACAATTCTTTAAATTTTTTCAAAGGTTTAAAATAATAAACATTTTTATCCCTCTCTTTTGTCTAAAAAGTTTAAAATCCAATTACCCAAAAGAAAATTTTTTTGACTATCAAAAACATTAAGATAAACCTTTTTTTGCCCATTGACCAAGCAAAAATAACTGCAGGTCATGGGGACCAAAGCTTTTTATTTTGAATGCCATAAAACCCTTTTAAAACCAAAACATAAAATTTTTTAGGTTTTTAAAATTTTTGGGATTTGATAAAAATGATACTAAGAATTGATTTTCCAAATTTTAAAAAAAGCCCTATAACATGCTTTTTTCAAATCAATTATCACCATTTTTCAAAAGAATTTTCACTCATTGAAATTGAAGGAAATCATAAATTTAAAAAAATTTTTTTTGTCAAAAAATCAATAAAAATTTTTGTATTGGGGGCAAAAATGGAAATTGACAAATTTCACAATTTAAAAAGCAAAATATGTTCAGAAAAGGGAAAAGCATTTTCTCAGGAAAAAATTACATTATCCTAGCCGAAACAACCTTTATAAATAGACCTTTACCTTGTATTCATGGGCAAATTATTTCATTTCTTTTAATTTGATTTAAAACACCCGTTTTATATCATAAAGTCACTTTTTACACAAATTTAAAAAATTTTCTTTTCTTTAAAAGGTTTTTCTTTGTCGAAAGCATTTATGCCTTTTTTTAAAAGAAGTACAAAAAAGATAGATTTTGAACCCTATGTTTTTTTTTTCCCCTTTTTTACGTCAATAAAAGAGGACAGCAAATAAAGGAAGAGGGAAATTAAATGTACAAAGTTAAAAACCCTGGGGATATTAAAAAAGTAAATCTTGTACACTTTTTTACTTTGTTGTTTTTTAATGGTTTCCACATTTCGTCTGCCATTTAAAGGCCCAGGGGAAATTTTATACGTGGCTTTTTTCTGGACGGGCCAATTTTCCTTCCACCCCAAACTAAAATCAATTACTTGATGTGGGGGAATTATATAAAACAGGGTAGAATTTAAAATTTAAACTCACATGGGGAAACGCTTCCCCAAATTGTATTGGGACAAACAAGGGGTATGGTCCTTTTTTTCCCTTTAAAAACATTTTTGGGGTTTTAAACCGTTTTTTTGTCCCCTTCCAAGTAAGAATAGAAGGATTTCAATTAAACTTGGTAGAAATGAAAAATGCGCAGGGCAATATTTTTGTAGTTTCTTTCAGTTTTGTTAAGGAAGTTTTATAACCTTTTTTCTGTACATAAGCATAAAAAATTAAATAAAAACCCCCTTCCCCAAATACTAAAATTTTTTAAATGGCTTGCCAGCTTTAAATTTTTTGACAAGTTTTTTTAACAAGTGAAAATGAATGCTTACCTAAAAAAAACAAAATCAAAAAAGAAATTTAATTTTTCAGTAAAAGGGGAAGTGCATTCTGATTTTGATCGCACTGGGCAAAGTAAAGAATAAAAATTATGTCCAGCATGATAAAGGGTAAATACTTTTGGTAGTAAAATCTAAAAATGCCCGGGGATTCATCCCTTTTTTTAATTCTTAAATAAAAAAATTTTAATTGGAAATAAAAACTGCTATATGCCAAAACCTTTTAAACATGGAATTGCAAAAAAAAAAGGCCCTGATAAAAAAAATTTAAACCCAAGGGGCAACACAATGCTGACTTTCCTGGAGAGTAAGATAGCCAAAACCCTTTTTTACTTCGAGTAGTCGGGCTAAGTTTACTTTTATCATTGATAGAAAAACTGCCAAAAAAGTTCAAATAATTGATTACATTTCCCAATTTTTTAATAAAAAAAAAACATTGTGCATTTGTTTCTTACCCAAATTTTTTTGTCCATTTCAAAATAAAACAAAACAATTCAGAAAATTTTTTAATTCGGCATAAAATATTGTTTAAAAAATTTCCCACATATGAAAAAAAAAACAAAAAGAACTTATTCAGTTTGTAAAATGGTAAAAAGAAATTCAGAAATGAAAAATAGTTACAATTTAAAAATTTACATTTTTTATCTGTGTTGGTGGGGGTCTCGATAAAACCCAAAAAAAAGGAGATGGTTAAAAAAAATTTTTTCAAAAATATCAATCAATTTTTTTGGGACGTTTACAAGCAACATACTTAAAAAAACTTAACTTTAATATTTTCAGTTTCGAAAGGCAATAAGAATTTTACTAGTAAGAAAAAATTACAATTTTACATAGTAATCACTGTTGTTGTCAAAGGATGTTAAAATACTTATCGGGGGGTTTCCCGAGGGTAGCAAAAGATTACAAAAAATTTCCTAAGTAAAAATATTTTGCAATTTTACATGGTTTTATTACTTTTAACCAAGGCCCCCCAAAGGGGAATTTTGAATTAAGTGGGAAAATTTACATGTTACAAATTTTATATATTTGTCAAGTCACAAAAGGAAATATTCAGTTAAAATTTTTACATGATATTTTTCAGGCTGCAAAAGCCCCAAAGGGGTTTGAAAAAAGTGGCAAAATTACGGGGTTACACATTTTTATACAGTTGTCAAGTAAAAAAAGTTAAAATGCTTTTTTATTAAAAAAAAATATCAAAATTGCAATCCTATAAGCCGGGGGAAAGGGGGGGAAGTTTATTAGGCTTTAAAAATTTTTAATGCTCATATAAATCACTCACTTTTAAAATATGAGGGAATTTTTATAAAACTTGATTCATTTCCTTTTAAACAAAGAAGGCTGAAAGTTTTTTTTTATTTACAAAAAAAAACCGAAATGACTCACAATTTTTAACACCCATATGCTTTTTTTTTAAAAGCGGGCGTTTGAAAGAGAAACAACAAAATAAACCAAATTTTTGACGGTGTATTTTAAAACTCCTTGGAAAACATTTTAAAGGATAAAATTTAATTTTTAATCTCAAAACTGGATTTGTTTTTGAAAAAAATCATTGTAGTTCTGATGCGAAAATTTATTAAAACCCATGGGACGGTGCTTGTAAAATTTTAACCCTTCACATCGACCTCCAGACAAGGGTTTAAATTCAAAGACAATCACTGGATGAAAATATTATTTCTTAATATATTTTTATAAATTTGGTATTCAGTTTTAAAAAGATTTTTAACAAAAAAACTTTAAAAAAAAAATATGGGGGGGAAATGGGGGGGATGGGGGGGGGGGGGGGGGGGGGGGGCAAGGAAAAAACATCCCAAATTGGTGGAGCAAATCAACTAAAATATCAAATGCCCATAATTCCTGCCAGGAAACCCAACACCCTTTTGACCTGCCCCTAAACACAGGGAGGAAAACCCATCTTCTACCCCCAAAACGCCAAAGAATGGCTGCCCGATAAGCAACAGAAAATTTAGATCTGCAGAAATTTGCAAGAACCCCCATGCCTGTCAACAAGGAAATTGGTTTTAAATCTGAAGGTATGTTTCTTTCAAACAAAAATTTAGGCAGCCCTTGTACATGCATTACTTTTTGGGCAACATTTCCAAAGGATTTTTTGTATAAAAACTCCTCCATTTTCCTGTGCAAACATCTAAAAGAAAAAAACTTATTTTAAACATATTTGGGCAAAGATTTAGCTGCCCTTTTATATCCCAATTTTTGCATACAAAATTTCAATTCCTACGACAGTAGATTTTGTAAGTTTTTGTTTTCATCTGGGGGTAAAAAATTTGAAAACGGGAAATTTTTAAAAAAAAACCAAGTAAAACAAGTAATTAAAATCCCATTTCCCCATATTTACAAAGAAGAAATTAAGTAGCATTTTCTATAAAACCCAAATAAAGGGGGTAAAAAAACCCCAAATTTTCCCAAGGGAAAATTCCTCTACAGGTTTTTGGGTCCCCCTTTTAAACAAAAGTATTTTAAAATACTTCCATGAAAAAGTTCAGATAAGCACTAATTTGGCATTTTGGAGTGTTTTAATTATTTTATTAAAAAAAAAAACATTTGAACTGGTAAAAAGAAAATTTTTTAAATATTTTAAGAATAAAAAAAAGGGGGCCCAAACTTTAAAAACCCTGACATTGCCCCTTTACCTATTGCCAAAGGGTCCTTGTTTTTTACCTTTTCTGATCCATCAATTGTTTAAAATGAAAATGGAAAAAAAACCCTTTACTTTTTTTAAATTTATTTTATAAGAGACATTTTTGTCTAAAAAAGATGCAAACAAAATGACATCTGTTTAAAGCATAAAATTATCTTTGCGAATTCAGTTTTATAATATTAAGTAAAAATAAAAAGTAAAAACCTAAATCAAGATTTTAGTATTCCAAAGCTCTTTCAACCACCTTTCCCCAATTGAATGAGTTTGGGTTTGAATCTTTACTTCCTTCTCAGGGGGGGGAAGTTTTACGGCGTAATGGGGTTTATTTCTGAGTGGATATCCAGAATCACCCTAGGGGGTAAACCAAGTTCGTGCCCTTTCCCTTAATGGTCCTGTTGAAGAAAAAAAAAATTGAACATGTTATTCTAATTTTCCTTTACAAACATTTGGGAAAAGTATCCCAAAAAAATGCAAAACAAAAAAATCAAATAAAATGGGTAAAGCCCAGAAATTTAAAAACAGAAATTATTAAAAATTCAAGTCAAAAAATTTGGAAATACTTCCAAATTTGAAAAAGGAAAAAATTGATACAAACTGCTATGTTTCAAGCAAAGTGTTCCCAATTTCTATTATATTTAAAATGAAATCTCGAAAAAGGTTTCTGAAGATGATGATTGGACAAACGAAAGGGGAGAAAAAAATGCCGTTTTTTAAAAGGGCTTTAAAATTTTCCGAGTTTTTTAAACTAAATTTATCTATAATACGGGGGAAAAAGGGTTAAACATCACCCGTTGTTCCAAACGGGTTTCAATTTAAAACTTTGAACCCTTGCAAGATTTTTAAACAAGTTTGGGCCCTGGGTCAGTCACCTAAGAAACAAAACCAAAACAGGAAACATGTTTTGACCTAGTGATTTCATGGAAACAAGAGCTTGTAGAACATGAAATCCCCCCCCTTGTTTGCATTCAGAGGTTTGCACAAGGAATAAAAATTATTTGGAAAATTTTACCAAAATTTCAAAACTTTTGGGGGGTAAAATTACTTTGACCTTCGACCTACTGACCCAAAATCAAAAAGGGGTCCATCTGCTGGTAAAAGATCAACCCCCCTATTAAGTTTTTGTGATCCGTAGCCCAGCATTCTAAATTTATGGGCCCTAAAACCCGGTTTAACTTTCAAAATTTTAACTCTGACCTTGCCCCTTTAAACTACGGACCTCAAAAATAAAATTGGGGGCATCTGCGGGTCTTTGGCCAACCTCCCTTTAAAACTTTCATGATCCTGGGCCCCAAGCTTTTCTTGATTAAAAACAGGAAACCAACGGGTCTACAAACCGACCAGATAATTTAAAAACCCTTTTGTTATAACAAAAAAAGGGGGGGGGGGGGGGGTGAAAGGGGGGTGTTTTTGGGGGTGAATTTTTAAATTTTTTGATGGGGGGGGGGGGGTTTAAAAATTTTTAAATTTTAAGGGGGCCTTTTTGAAAAGGGAAAAAATTTAATTTTTATTTTATGGGGTTTTTTTGCGGGGTTAAAACCGTTTTTTTGGGGGGATGCCGGGAAAATTTTTGTAAGAAATTTTTTTGGGAAAATTTTAAAATAATTTGGGGAAAAATAATGAAATTTTTGGGGGTAAAAAGTTTTTTTATTTTTAAGATAAATGTTTTTGGGGGGAAAAATTGATAAAGGGGGGTTTTTAGGGAAAAAAGGTTTAAATTTAAGGGTTTCGGTTTTTCTTTCCCTTGAAAGGGACTTATTTTTGGGGCAGTTGCCCCAAAATTTTAAAAAGGGGCATAAAAAAGCACAATTAAACATTCTGACAAATTTCATAAAGAAAAGGTTTAAAAAAGGGGGGCCCCCAGGGGGGACAAGTTTTAAAAACCGAAGGGCGGCAAATCCCCCCCCTTTATGCATTCAGTAATTGCACAAGGAACAGAAAATTTAGTCACTGTATACAAAAGTTCTACTTTTTCTGGCCCAAGGGCCCTTTGACTTTTGGACCTTTTTGCCCTTTAAAATAAATTTGGGGGCCAAATCTGCTGGTCTTGATAAATCACCCTAATAAGTTTCCCATTTTTTAGGCCCAACCCAAATTTTCAAGTCACCCGCCCCAAAATTTTTAAACTTTTTAAGATAAAAGGGCCCTTCTTCAACTTTGGCCTCCCCTGACCCAAAATCAATCACTGTTTGGTCAGACCAACCTAACTATAAATTTTTTCATGATGCTGGGCCCCTAAGAGTTCTTTGGGTTTATTTTTCAAGGAAAAAATTTAACTTTTCCTTGTCACTGTGGGCCTTTTTTCCTTTTTTAAAAATTTAAAAACAAAAGGGGCCCTTTTCTGGTCATGACCCAACCTCCCATCACTTTCCCCGTTCCTAGTCCCAAGCGTTTTTGAGTTTTTCATCTTGGAAAATGTTTTTAAATGTTCAGGGTCACTGTGACCTTGACGTTTAACCCTACAGATCTCAAAATTTAAAAAGGGGGCACCTGCTGCTGATTTACCCAAACCCCCATCAGCTGTCCAAACCTAGGATCCCGGGGTTCTTTTTGTTATCTTTCCCAAAAAAAATTGGTCTCCCTACCAACAAGATTTTTAAAGTTATACAGGGTTTGTGCAAGTTTTTGGTTTTAAAATCAAAACATAAATGAAACAACTAAATTTTGCAGAAAAAATTGTTTTGGGAGAAGACGGGGTCCCGGGCATTTAAATGGGCACAAACTGAACTGACCTTTGGCTCAGAAACTAAAGACACTTCCATACAGGGGTTAAAAAATGACTGCAATTACCTGAGGGCCACAGTTTCAAAGATGGCCTCATTGTCGACCCCGGGCCCTTTAAACTACCAATTCCCAAAAAACCTAAACAAAAGTATGAAAAAAAAATTTATTTCAATTTTATATTTAAAAATATTTTTACAAGTTAAGGGACAATAACTGCTTTTCTTTAAAACTAAAATACAACAAAAACCAAAAGGGGAAAAGCATACAAGTGGGTAATTTAGTCTAAATTTTTGTTTTTTAAAAAAAGAAGCAAAAGTTTGTACAATGTATGTAAAAATTTGGGAAAACGGGTCCAACAACTTCAATTTAGGTTAAAACCCTTTTAAAAAAAACATTGCTTGGGGATCTACCACACTTGAACATTAACTGCTTTGGGAGTTTTTTTTACAGACATAAACCTCTTCATTTGTGACCGGGGTATGTTTTGGGATTAAAGTTCCGTCTAAAACGGCCAACAGGGGGGAATTGGGAAAATTGGGATTTCCTGAAGAAGGCCTGCTTCAAAATCACCAAATCCATACCTCCTGGGAATCTGAGGGAAAAAAAAATAACATATCTATAATTAAAATAAATTTTAAAATCCCAAAAGTGTGCTATCTTAAATTAGGTTTTTTTTCCTGAATTCCTTTTTTATGTATTCCTTTCTCATGAATATTATCAATATAAAAAATGCATGAAAAAACAAACCATGGGGGGTAAAGCAGACCCGCAAATGGTAGCCTTTATTGTAAAATTTCTGCAATTGTGCCACTTTATCAAAACAAAATGTTTTTAATTTGAGTACTTTAACCTCATAAAAGTCTCTTTGTTTTCATACAGAAATTTTTCAAACACAACTTTAAATGATAAAATAAAAACAAAATTTTTCCTTTCCTATATTGTCAAATCTAACATTTACTGCTTTTCCCCAAAGCTATCAATATATGACATGCCTGGGCCCCGAAGCAAAAAGGGACTTTATATAAAACAAAAAAAAAGTTAAGAAAAAAAAATTAAAAAGCTACTCTTTTTTTTTGCTTTGGGCACAACTTGGTTCCCCCCCTTTGACAAAAAGTAGATCATGATCAGACTGCCCCATTTCCCTCTGATCATGATCGCTCTGTTTTTTCCATTCAGGAGTTTTCTTTTTGGGAACACCCCTTTTAACAGTTATTGGTACTGTCCAAATTGAAAGAGGGACAAGTTCATTACCGGTAATACTTTATAACAACTTAGCATGGTAAACAAAAATTTTTTGTTTTTTTTTACATAAATAAACTTTTTTTCCATAGCTGAAAAATTTAAAAAAAGATATAACAAGAAACATAAAGAAAACATTTTTAAAAATTTAATTTTAAAATCAAACGTTGAATATTAAAAACCTTTAATCATAATTTAACGGTTTTTTGGATAAAACCAAAAAACGCTTGAGCTTAGGAACATAAATTTTGGTACACAGGTTGGGAACCCTCATGAAAAAGCAGGTCAAGTTTTACTTTTAAAGGGCTGAAGGTCAAAGGTCACAGGGACCAAACAGTTTTTGTGGTTTCCCCGGGTATAACTTAGAACGTTTTGGGGCCTTGGAACCCTAAATTTTTGGGACACAGGGGTAAAAATCAAGGGAAAAGCCGGGCAAGTTTTTCTTTGACGTCATAGGTCAAAGGGCAAGGCCTAGGATCATGAAAAATGAGAGGGGGTTTCTAAAGAAAAGCAATACACCAAATGAGTTTGAGGCCCTAGGGGCACAGGGCCCAAGGGCACAGTGACCGGAACATTTTAAAAACTTCGGACAATAACTTGAATTGCTTGGGACTAGGATCAGGAAACCCTTTAAACGGAGGGTTTTTTTATGTCAAACAGATGACCCATATTGATTTTGAGTTCCACGGTCAAAGGTCATTGAAACCTTTTACGGACAATAACTTGAGAACCCCTTGGGCGGAGGATCCCTGAAACTTTATAGGGAGGTTGACATAACAAACAGATGACCTCTAAGGGTTTTGTGGGTTTGTAGGTCAAAGGTCAAGCAAGGGCGGCTTTGAAAAAGGGTTAGTTTTAGTGACAAAAGTCATATTTTAATTTTGTCACTCCGTGAAAAACTCTAGTTTTTACCATTTTTTCAAAAACAAGGCCCAAAATGCGCAGACCCCTAAAGAACATTATGACATCAATTATGAAAGTCAAATTGCCACATGACTCTATATTACATTTCTTTCCCCAGGAAAATAAAGTCCAGCATAATATTTTTAAAATTAAAGGGATGTTTAAAGGCAAAGTCAGAATGAAAGCAATCAAGCCTTCTTGTGATTTATCCCTCTCTTTTTCCAGGTTTTTGAGTTTAGATGCTTTATTAGTTTAAATTGGGGAAAATTAAACGATTAAAACCCCTCGAAGTCAAATGATAGTTTGTTTAAAAAATAAAAATAAACCTTTTTTTCCCCTTCCCTTCTCCCTCCACTTCATCTACAACTTCTTTTTTGCTTTTAAAACCCGCAATACAAGCATTTTTCCTCAGATTTATCTTTTAAAAAAAAAAGGACATTTGGAAGATACAGGGCTGTTAAGTTAATTTCCGAATTTCCAAGGAAAAAGGAATGATAAAGGTCCTTTTCAATGGAATCCTCTTTCCTAGAAGTCAGTTTTTTTTGGGGTGGAATTAAAATTTTCCCAAAATTTTTTCATTAACAAGCAAAGACGGAAAATTTTATTTGAGCCCTTTTAAACCCAATTTTTAAAATACCCGAAAAAATTTTTTTAATAAGGTGGTATAAACACTGAAAATTAAAAGAAAAAATTGTGTCTCTTGGGAAAGAACCCCACAAAGTTAATGGCCCTTTTAAAAAAATTAAAAAATTTTAAAAACAAACCCTTTTTCTTTGGGGATTTTGTACCAATGCTTTTTAATCCTTTCCCAAAAAACCCAAAGTGTGAACATAGCTGAATTTTTGGGGATTTCGTAAGGACTTATTTTTTTCCCCCTGACACCTTTTTCTGCTTTCAAGCAACTAAACTAAATAATATGTTTCTTTAAAAATTTTTTTCCATTTCTTAATCAAAAAGGAAAATTCCCTTTACAACTTTAAATAAAAACCTGTACATGAATATACTTGGTGGAATTTCCACTGTCTCCCCCCCCCCTTTCCAAAGCACAACGGTCCCCACTCTTTCTTGGTTGCACACTGGGTTTTCCCTTTGGGACCTATTGATTGGGTAAATTTAAAAAATTTTCTTTACAGGAATGACAGACAAAGTTTTAAATTCCCGTCTAATTTTAGGGCTATTAATATATAAAATAAAACACAGGAGTTTTTAAAAAACCCAAACCCAAAAAGACCACGGAAGACGTCATCAAGAAAATAATATATAACCACTTTAAACAAAATAAACACTTTTAAAAATCACTTAAAAAATGGGCCCCCGTTTTTACTGTATTTCAGACATTTTATTTTTCCCAATGAAGGGAAAATAAATGTCTAAACTTTGGGAAATTTAAATATCGAAAAACCTTTTTTTAAAATTGGTAAAACTTTTACAATATAATGAAGGGCTTTCTTATTGGTAAATTTTTAAAATCATGTGATATAATGCAATTTCCTTTATCGCCCTTTTTGGGTTAATTTGACAAAATTTCCCTTAAATATGTTTTAATAAGTCAAAAATAACAGTTACAGCATGTAACTTAAATAGAAATAAAGGGTTTTATCTATATTTAAACCTTATTAAGAAATTAAAAAATTTGGGAACCCTTTTACAATTTGCCCTTTTTAAAAAAGTGACCTAAAACCCTAATAACAATATCATCGATTTGGGTAAAGATAAAAGGGGTTTAATCTTTGGTGAACCCCCAAAAACAAGTTAAAAACCTCTTTTTAAAATCGTAAAATTTAAATTTCCCTATTAAAAAATTAAAAATAAAAACAAATGCTTCCTTTAATTTTTTCAAATAACGATTGGTTTTTAGCGAAATAAAAATCGGAAGGGGTTTTAAATGCAGTTCAAATTTTTTTTTACTTTTTAAACTTGAAACCCATAAATTTTTTTTTAATTAAGAATTTGGGTTTGGGTTTTTGGGGACAATTGTCAAGAAAAAAACAAAAAAACCAAATGAAATATTTTTAAGCCACGCCATTTAGAAAACCAACATATTTGGGTTTGCGAAACAGCATGAAACCGACCACATGGCATTTCCCCCGCAGTCTGGTCAGGATCCATGCTATTTTTCCCTTTTTTTCGCCAAATTTCAATTTAGAGAAAAATGTTTGCAAAAAAGCAAAGGACCTGACAAGACTGCATAGAATTTCCCAGGCGGGCTGGATCCATGCTGGTCCCCAAAACCAAATATTTGTTGTTCTCATGGGGCCCGGGTCATTTGTTTTAAATTTAAAACCCCTTTTCCAGTAAAGGATTTTTTTTAATATACACATTGCAAAATAAGATTTGTTATCTAATTCCTTTTTTTTGAAAAAAAAAAAATTTAAAGCTGTTCCAAATTTCTAAAAACCTTAGCATTCTTTTTGAATATGCCGTCCATCATTGAGTCCCATTTTATTTTCGGGGAGAAGGTATTTTCTGATATTTTCTGGGAAAAAAGCAGAAAAAAAGGAGTACAAACAACAATTCTTTAAAAAGGGTTAAGTTAAGACTTAAAAGAAACTTCAAATTTTGGGTTTCCCCAATAATTGTACCTTCCCCCCCCTTTTTAGGGTATTGTAAAAAAAGTTGGTGAATTTTTTTCAAGCTTTGAATTTTTATTCCCCCCAATTTTCATTAATAAAGAAAATAAAAAGAAAAAATAACCCTCCTTAAAAAAAAACCTCATAAAATACTTTTTAAAATTAAAAGGGTTTCTAATCTTTGATACCTTCCCCTTTTTTTCCATCTCTCAGTGAATTCACTGCCCCAAACCCCCACCTGTCTTTTCCCCTTTCCTTCCTCCTAAACTGTCCCTTTTTCTTTTTTCGGGCCTACAAAAAACAATGAATTTAAGTTTGAAATAAAAAATGTTTTTCAAAAATATAAAAAACATTTTTTTTATTGCCAGCCCAGTTTAGCTGAATCCCGTTTCACACAGGAAGTTTTAAACTTGTAATTCAGATGGGGGGTTTTAAAAAAGGGATCCACTTAGGGTTTTCTTTTATAAGTTGAGTAAATTTTTTAAAAGAGGAACAAAGAGGGGTTTAAAAAAATAGATCTTTTTGGGAATAAAAACTGAAACCCCCTAGAGTTTTTCTGTAATTTTTTTTTTTAATTTCACATTCATTTTTTTGATCACAAAAGAAAAAACCCAAAAAGGGATACCTTCAAAAACCTTCCTTTTTTTTATCACCCCCCTCTTAAACCCACCTGTCGACCCTCCAAAACTGTTTTAAATTTGGAAGAAAAAAATTAAAAGGGGCCAATAATTTAAAAGAGTGCAATAGGTTTCAAAATGAAGGTCAAACTTAAGGGAAAATTTTTCAAATAATAAAACTGCCATGTAAAAAAAAATATTTGGGGTTTTTTAAAAAACAAAAGTCAGTGTAGTCATTTTAAAAATCAGTTTAGAAGCTTATTTGTTTTTTTAATATTAATATATCTTGTCCGACTTAAAATAAAACCCGTCTTGTTTGTCTTGAATTATACAAAAAACACTTCAAAAAATTTTTTTTTTAAATTTTAATTTATTTCATAATTCTATAATTCCCTCAGCATTTGTAGAATTTTATCTGAACAAATGTGGTTTTTGTCCCCAAAACACAAAATTACACTCGCCAAAGAAAGAAATGGTTTGCCTCTTCTCTTTTAAATTTATAACTTTTGGTTTTTTTGAAAAGAAAAGAATGAATGAATGAATAATGAGTTTTTTTTTGGTTTTTTTCGGCGAATCGACACAAAAAAGGCCCCTAAAATCGCCGAGAAAAAAATTAAATGAATTAAAAATTTAAATTTTTAAAGCTCTATAAAACTTTTTAAAATAAAAAAGGGATATAAAATATAAAGCGTAAAAAGACAATTGGGAAACATAAAAAAGTAAAACATGTAAATAAAAAATCAAATTTAAAATTCAATTTTTTATATAAGCCTATTGGGTTTTAAAAATTTCAAAAAATTTTTTCCCCAGAACTTGTTCAAACAACTCTTTTAACGATTCTAACATTTTAGTAAGAATTGCGCCCGTGGGTCGAAGTCAACCAGTTTATTAAAATATGTTTTTAAAAGAAAAACGGTTTTGACATGGTCCCCCTTCAGGTTGATCCTTTTATTGTTCAAAAGATACGAATGAGTTAACCGGAAAGACCTATTCCCAACGAAAAAGGGGGCAACTTCCTCCCTGGGGAACAGATCTATTTCCCTGGTGCCATTCACCTAAATAGGTTTAATTTCCGAATTTTTTGAACGAAGCATTGTTTTCCCTGAAGACTGCCATTTAGTTTTAAAAATATTTGTTGATATTTGACCTAAAAACAGTATATGGTAATTTTCCCAATTTAGATTGATTAATGAAAGTGATTTCTTTGCTGCGGTATCAGCACCCTCATTTCCATGAATCCCAAACATGACTAGGAATCCAACAAAATTGATGGACTTCTTAAAAAGTAGTTCATAAAACCTTGACAAGAATATTTTGAATGAGAGGATTTCTGTTTTGACGGTTGTGTATTGATTGTAATACAGAAAGTGAGTCGGAAAAGATGATAAACTTTCTTATATTTTCTGAAAAAAAATTAAGGGCCAAATCAATAGCTTTTGCCTCGGCTGAATAAATTGTAGCGTTTTTGGCAACGTAATTTTGATTGATGCAATTGCTAACGGCGGCACATCCAACCTTTGAAATCATCTTAGAACCATCTGATAAATTGGAAAATGATCTTTGTAAGTCGACTTGATTTCATTATATTTGGACTTGAATATTTCAGGGTTTGTTTCAGACTTTTTCAAGGCGGTTTTCATATCAAAAAGAAACTGTTGGAGAACTAAGAGTCCATGGTGGTGTATTCAGAACTAAGTTTTCTTTGATATCATCAAATTCAAAATCATTTCCTTCATAGAATTGCTGATGCGAAATCCAAAGGTTTTATTTGATTTGGTTTTCTGTCATACGAATCCTGGTACTTGGGTTTAAATATGATTTTATGAGCAGGGTTGGATTTTTTTGGCACTCCCCTCAGGCATATTGTAATGACAGTTTTTCACGTCTCGTGTAAAGGGAAGGGTTCGTTTGCTTCAACATACAAGCTTTCAACAGGCGATGTTCTAAATGCGCCAAGAGCAATACGAAGACCTTGATTATGGACAGAAATCCAACATTTGTAAATACGATTTTCTGGCCGAACCATATACAACACAACCGTAATCTAGCTTGGCCCTAATCAAAGCTCTATACAGTCTAAAAAAAACCCTTTGCGATCTGCTCCCCAATCAGTATTTGAAGTTATTTTTTAAAAGATTCAACGATTTCAAACATTTGGCTTTCAGGTATTTTATGTGTGGTATAAAAAAAGCTTTTTATCAAAAATAACACCAAGAAATTTTGCTTCGTCAACAACGGGTATTTTTGTACCATTTAGAAAAAGCTCAGGGTCACAATGTTGTTTCCGTAATTGACAAAAGTGGACACCTGAGTTTTTGATTGGGGAAAATTTAAAACCATTTTCCCAGGGCCCCAAGTTTGAACTTTGTTCAAACACTGCTGTAATTGGCGTTCAATCGTACGCATATTTTTTGAACGATAACATATTAGAAAGTCATCACATATAATGAACAATCTATCCCGGGGTGACAAACATTTCACAATTTTATTAATTTTGATGCTAAAAAGTGTGACAGATAAAATAGAATATTGGGGAACTCCCTGTTCTTGCTCAAAAAAGTCGAAAGGGTAGAACCAACACGTACTTTAAAATTGCGATCTGATAAAATTGCGATATAAATGTTGGAAGACGACCTTTTAAACCTAAGTCGTTAAGATCATTCATAATACCATATTTCCATGTAGTGTCATAGGCTTTTTCAAAAATCGAAAAAGACAGACACTAAAATGCTCTTTTTTAACAAATGCATCACGAATAAAATTTTCCAGCCCGAACAAGATGATCAGTTGTGCTGCGCTGCTTGCGAAAACCGCTTTGAAAGTTTGTAATTAGGCCTTGAGATTCAAGATACCAAACTAGTCTAGAATTGTTCATACGTTCTAGCGTTTTACATAAACCACTGGTAAGTGCAATCGGTCTATAATTACTGGGGTTAGTGCTATCTTTCCGGGTTTTGGTATTGGAATAACTATAGCTTCTCTCCAGGAATCTGGAAAAAATGCCAGTTTTCCATGAAATATTATAAATTTCAAGTAGGGGGTCTAATGTTTTCTTGTGGTAAATGTTTTTAAAAGTTGATAATGAATTTGGTCCGGACCAGCTGCGGTTTCGGACATTTATCAAAAGCGTCAAGCAATTCTGTGAGTGGAAAAGGTTTATTATAATTCTTCATCATTACTTGAATCAAAATTTTAAAAGGTTACTTTCTTTAGTCGATTTTATGTTTTGAAACTTTTTTTTCATAATTGTTTTGACGAAGAGTTTTTTGAAAAGTTTACCAAGTGTATTGGCAATGTCCTCCTTGGTAGATGCAATAGACTGGTCTGACTTTGTAAGATGGAAAACATTTGAAGATTTTCCTTTTCCACTTATTTTGCGAATCATTTCCCAGACTTTTTTAACCGATGACTAGAATTAAGTTTTGAAACGTATGAATGCCATGATTTTTTTCTTTGTTTGGGTTTTATATTTTCGGGCGAGCTTTTGCTCTCAGAATCTTAACTGATTGTAGGTTTTTTTTTCGTCGGCCGTATATTGAACTTTTTAATGGCGCTCTACGTTTTCGAACAGCAGTCCTTACAATCATCATTATACCAAGGCTTATTTTTATTGTTTACCATTTTCTTGAAGTTTTAAAGGAATGGACTTGTCAGCAATATTTCGGCCCAGAAGAACTAAAAACCCGATAATAGGATTCATAAAAATTAGTAAAATTCTCCAAAGTCAATCATTTTTACATAGCGTTTCAAATTGCTTCCAGTCAGCTTTATTTAATTTGAAATATAAAGGGGTGGTCTGATGGCAGATTAGAAGTATTTGAAATAATAATTGAAAAATGGTCACTACCATGCAAGTCATCCATACTTTCCATTAAAAAATCCAGAAAGATGTTCGGTTGACAAATTGTCAAATCAAGCGAAGAAAGTTACCTGTTGCAGGATGAAGGTAAGTTTTGGATTTATCATTTAATAAACAGAGGGCATTTCTTTCAATAAAAGTTTCAATAATTTGCCCTCTAGTGTTGCTGTCAGAACAGCCCCAAAATTCATGATGACCTTAAAATCTCCCATAAGCAAATGGTTGTGGTAATTGTTTTATAAGACATAAAGATCTTAAAGATTTAGTTTAAATTGGGGGCTGTAAATCAAACAGATAGTATTGGCCCCGTGTATGTTACGTTTATTGCACTGAATGTACTTTTTATTTAGAACAATTTGTCTGTGCGGACATGCATTATTAATAATAAATCGATGTACCACCAGAAGCTTTCAGTGTTTGTATTTATGAAAGTTATACACTGAATAATTTTTGAAAGCTATTTTGTCCGTTTCTTTAAAAAGTTTCACTAAGGCACATAAGTGAAGGATTATATTTTGATAAGGGAAAGGGGAATTTCCTTATAATTTGCTTTTAAATCCACGGCAATTCCACTGGATAATTTTTCTTTCCATTTACATGGTAAACAAAAATAAACGACTGGAAATTTAAAGTATTAGTGTTTCATTTATTCGGAGGCGGGAACCTTTTGATCTTCCCCCTTTGTGCTAATTACACTGGACGGAGCAGATAATGGCGGATTCTCATTTATCCCCCCCGTCAACCGGTTCATTCAAGAGGGAACCGGTTAGATTTGAAAGGGATCGTTTGATCCCTTTCCAAAAACCCCTCAGTTTTCAAGTCAATTTTTTGTTTGGGTGTTTGACTCACCCCACGTTGATTAGAATTTGACGTGACATTTTGCTTTGATGATTGCGAATTTCTGTAGTTCGGAACATTTTGTACAGCTGGTGGCAGCCTTGGTTGAGCAGCTGCATTTTGAACTACTGGTGTCTGAACAGGTTTTGCTGGTAGTTTTGGCTTTTCGTTTTGAGCATTTGGAATAGGCACGGAATCAGTTTGCGTAGACGCATCAATACATTGTAGATTTGTTTGAGTTAGATTTTGTTATGGAAGAATATGTCGATGTCAGTGATGGAGATACGAATTTAGCATTGGCAATTTGTCAGCTTAGGAAATCCATGCCCTGTGTGAATTTGACATGGAGAACTTCTTTCGATCTTCCATGTCTTGCAGTCTCGAGACTTGGGCTGAATGGGGCTCGCCGCAATTTCACACAACGCAATGGATATCTGCAGGTGTCATGTTCATGAGAATAGCCATCTTGGCAGCACTTTGGGCAAATGTGATCAGCTTTACGTTCTTTTCATTGTGGCCAAACTTGAACAATTTAAACATTGAAGAGGATTTTGAATGTTTAAATTGAAACTTTTTTACGAAGAAAAGCCAATGTTGATAACAGAAGGAAAAAAATGGAACGACAATGTTAGGATGATAGTGTTCGTTTGGATTTCTTTGCCTAGTTTCTTTATTTGATGCGTCTAGCAGCAGTGACATGTTGCGCAGCAAGTTCTCGCACAATTTTCCCCCTCCAATACTCCTGCAAGATCCCGGACAGCGAATGATCCCCTTGAGGAGTTCAGAGAACGGTGTGGGATACACTTGCATGGGTGGTTAAAAAATGACGTCATGCCAAGTTTAAAATTTTGTGCATGCGCTGCTTTGTCAACCTCCACGAGCAGGTCCCCTGTACGATTTTGGGAACACCAGCGACACTCTCGGTGTTTTTCCCTTTACAAATGGAAGGATACTTGACATTTTAAATGTTTCGTCGGTGGACTGAATCAGAAGAAATCTAGGGTAAATAGTGTTTGAGCCAAATGGTCGGTGAGAAGAAATTTTCACCTTCCTTGTCGTCAGAGTCTGTTCCGAATGCGGTCGTTTATTTTTATTTTGTATTTTCCATGCTTAAATGTTTCAGATTCATCACTCCCCAGCCCCCACCCGCCGCGGGGTCCAACAAGGGAACATGTAAACAAAGCGGATATCCCGCTTATACATGTTAGGGATCTGTAGTGATATACTCGGCCAGATATTTGCAATCTTTTGATATCACCAGCTGTATTGCAGAAAACAATAAGGGGGGTTGAAGGGATTGCTACTCTACCCAACCAATTTACCCTAAGCCACCGCCTTCTAGGAAATAAGATGGAAATACATAATACAGTGAAATGTTCTATAACTGTGTGAATGTACAATGAAATTTGCGAGCGCAGTAAGATATGACAATAGAGAGACAAAATTAGATTTTGTATAACATAATTTTTCAAAAGCTCAGAAAAATTTTACAATCTAGAAATGAAAACACATAGATGTAATTTAAAGTGAAGAAAAGAAGATGCAAACGTAATTAAAGAGATTTCCTAGGGCTTGGCATGACTAGCCGATTGATCGTATGGGGCCCCAAAACGACCGCCAAAAACGTCTACACCGAATCAGAGGCCAAAGATGTGTATTGGCCTCCACATCCCGGAAAGAGAATGTATACAATGTAAACAAGTACACTCATCCCCGAGTTTCCATGGGGCACCTCAACATCCAGGACCCTCTTCTCCGGCTTACGGGCCGCCACCCACGGCAAACAGGTGGCTCCATTTTCGGGGGAGTCGTACCCCTCTGCATGGAGATACAGCCGGCATTTTCTATCCACCCGCCGGCAAGGGGCATTCGTCTTTTGAAGATTAGCACTTGCTGGAAGCTACTTATTGTTTTTTAAATTCTTTGCATGTTGTGGCAAACCATGATAGTTAAAAGGAATGAAAAATATATACATATGTGGTATTTGGTTCAATGAGAAACCGGCTGGCTATTTCACTGGGCGAGTGTCGACACAAGTCCAAGATTGGCCATCCGAAACTAGCTAAGCCTATAAGCTTGCGTCATATTGAGAAATTATTTGCACAACACTAATCCCTTATAATTGTAGCCTTACTCATTTGGCTTACCAGGATGACTTATTTTAGGATCTTATATTTTTAGTTGTCATCCTTCTAAGACGTGAAGGGACGGCGACATTTAAAAGTTAGCACGCAGAAATACCCACACAAAAAAACTTTCACAAATATCTCTCCAGAAATCCCCCTTTTCCTTCTCACTGGTGTCTCCGTGCATACCATAAATGGTAGACACATTATCGTGTTCGTAAAACGTTTCGGCTGTAGTCGCAGAAAAAATCTTAAATATCTGTCTTACGATGCGACCGGCCTTACGACCGACCTCGATGATAAAACGGGACCCTGGTCATTAAAAGGGTAGAGCAATAATTAAAAGGAAATTCTGTTCACCAAGTTTTTGCTAGTGGTATATGACACACTTAGGTTAAAATTGCAGCAAAGATTCATGGGATAAAGATACATTGCTGTTTTTATATACATTATGATAGAGCTTTTGAAAATCTATATATACTTTGAAATGAAATGTGCATATTAGTTGCCTTTATTAAAGTACAAGTGTGACTTTAATCTTGAAGCGAGCCATCCGAAACATGCGCTCTGCACGTCGTCTCGATGTTGTTGACATTTATGCCAAGTTTCTTTAAATCCTTCAAGCAGTTCAAGGGTAGTTACAGAGCGGACGCGAAACAATATCATATAACTTTTGACCTCTATGTATGACCTTGATATTGAAGCAAGCCATTAAACCGTTGTCTCGATATGGTGAACATTTGTGTCAAGATTTCTTCGAAATCCTTGAAGCGTTCAAGAGTTACAGAGCGGTTACAGACAAGCTAACGGACAGACGCACACCGGCGTCATATCATTACACGCACCCTTCGGGCGTATAAAAATCAACGACATTGATTAATTCATCCTTTCTTCCACGTTTCGAACTTCCTACAATGTACAATATATATTTCTTCGTGTTTTCATAATTTCTACATTCAGTGTATACAGACAAAGAATCCAGTCCCGATATTCACAAAATTTTTCATTCATGATCTATATTAGACTGAAAGAATAACTTGTTCTAATGTTCATAATATGACCAATTTTTATTTTTAGAGAAAAATTATATTAGCTAAAATCTGGAGTCAATGCCCTTTAATATTGATAGAAGAAGATGGATTTCTTGTAGTAAACACATTTAAATGGAAAGTCAAGGCATGGAATAATTCATTCTTTGTTCTTGCGCGTCTAAAATTGAAAAAAATAAACATTCGCGGCCCATCGCAAATATAAAATCAAAAACCTCAAGTAATTCATCCTTTCTTCTTTTATCTTTTGTATGTCTTTCTTTTCTTCTTCTTTTTCAATACACGCAATTAAGATTGATTATTGCTATCAATTTCTTTCCTTGTCGATACTAATGAAAAATCATGAATGATAAATTGATAATCCATGCAATCGATATATGTATGTAGTGAAAATTATATTCTCTGGCCATTTCAAAGGCCAAACGTTTTGCATGTTTTTGAACGTGTACATGTATGCAAAATGAATGCTAATATTAAAAGAAATAGATGTGTATAACACTAATATTTCATGAACTGATAAAAACATTCGTGGACTAAAACAGGTATAAAATCAAAGACGAATAAATCCATCATTTCTTCTTGCGCATTTCCGAATTATTTTTACATTCAATCTAAATATCCGATTGAGAAATAAGTAATTCATTCTTTCCTTATTTTTTGAGTGATAAACAATTCATGTATCATGGGCCATTGAAAAAACAAATGCATGCATTAATTACTCTTTCTGCTGCACATTTCCAACGCTCGTGTATACAAGGCAAATATTATAGAAAAAGAAATCAACTATCCACCCCTGTTTTATACAGTAAAAATAAAATAAGACCTTCCGTAGAATATAACACCAAAGACATGTGTTGATACTTTACTTTTTGAAATCGATTCAAATTTTTTTTTACAGACGCAAAGCAAAAATGATAGAATAAATCACCTGCCTCATAGGAGTTGTTTTTTTTTTAAGAGAAAAGGACAGTTTGAGCGAATTCCTCGATTTTTGAGCGTGATCCCCGAAAATATTCTAGTGCAATGACTTCCTACTGTACTCGCATTTTTTTTTTCCCTTACTCGTTCTCGAGATCCTGGTTTGCTACCGTCCAGGTAGGTCTTTTTTTGTGTTTTTGTTGGATTTAGTGTAACAGGGTAAAATTATTGATCCTATAGCGACTTGCCAGCTTTGTTGGTGGAGGAATACACCAGGCGCCCTCCATGCAATATTTCATCACGAGTGGCACCGGGGTAGCCCAACGGAAACCTTCCGTAAGCCAGTTGATGGCTTCCTCACATGGAAAATTCAACACCCCCAGTGAGGCTCGGACCCACATCGGTGAGGGGCAAGTTGTTTGAAGTCAGCGGTCTAAACCACTCGGCCACTGAGGCCCCATGCTGGTAGGTCGAAACTTTAAACCAACGTGTAGACAACATGGCATTTTGATTATTAAGAAAGCATATAATTAACCGTAGTCGTTCAGTTTAGTTCAATTCAGAGAGCTATAAAATGTATTTTATACTTCTTTGTTTAATATAGCTGTAACTTATGAATTATTAAGTGAAATATGTTTCAAAAAAATTCCATAGATGCTTCTATGTATACTACGGTTGCATAGCGGGGACATAGGAAACATTTTATTTATCAAGTGCGCACGTGTTAGCTACCACGTGCGAACGTGTTAGCTAACACAAGCGAACGTGATAGCTAACAAGTGCAGACCATGTCCCTCTATGCTACCGTGGTATACACTCTTCAAATTATTTCTCGTGGTTGTAGTTTCCGTTGGTTTGTGACCTGGCACTTATAAATATTTCGTATATTCCGTATATTATTTTCAGTGCCCGATCACAAATGCGATATAAATAAATTTATATATAACTCTTAATTGATATACTGTTGCATTGCGGTTGCTGAGTGGACGAGCTGTATGCTTCCAATATCAGGTAGTGGGTTCGAATACATCTCTGACCATACCTTTTCCCCCAAATTTTTATACTTACCCCAAAACCCTTATTTTTATCAAACGTATCGTGATTTTATGGTCTATTTATTAAAATTATCATATTTACTCGTTTAACAGAGTGGAATAATTTTTTTTAAAAATATTTTAGATACAAAAGGGGGATGATGGCCCCATATCGCTCACCTTTTATCATTGCCTTGGGACAAGAAGGGCCCCAGAAAAAATATGTAAACCAAAGGAAGGAACAACAAAGGGAAGAAAAATTTAACCAAAAAAAAAAAAATTCTTAAAAGGTACAGATATTCAAAATACACCAAAAAATTGAGGTACCATCCATGTTTACACAGAAAAGTGGTTTCCCGGGTTTTCCCTCGGCCAGTAAAAAAAAAAATTTCCAAAAAAACTATTTTAGTAACGTAAAAAGGAATAAATTTAAAAAAAAAATAATTGTAAGGAACAAAAGAAGGTCTGCAAATAATTTTTGATATAAATGAAAATTCAGACAGTATCTTCTTAGTTACGGAGATATACCCAATTTTAATTTGAAAAAAAAGGGAAAAATTTGAATAAAACAGTCCCTAGTTTTCTACCTGATGGCTCAGTCCAAAATGCCAATAAAAGAAATTTCAAATAAGTCCCATAAGGGTTACTGAAAAATCCATTTTGATTAAAATCAGGGGAGGTAATCAGATATAAAATAACTCTGGAACCTACGATTGGATCTGATTTGTCATGGAATCCAATATTTATTGTTGTGGAAGTTTGTATCAAATAAAACCATAAATGAAGTCTCTATATGGCTGCAAAAGCCAAAATAGCCAATTTTGGACGTTTAAGGGGCCATAACTCTGGAACCCATCAAGGAATCTGGCCAGTTCAAGAAAGAAACAAGATCTTGTGGTGATACAAGTTGTGTGCAAGTTTGGTTAAAATCAAATCATAAATGAAGCTGCTATTGTGCAGACAAGGTCAAAATAGCTAATTTTGGCCTTTTCAGGGGCCATAACTCTGGAACCCATTAAGGGATCTGGCCAGTTCAACAAAGGAACTGAGATCTTATGGCGACACAAGTTTTGTGCAAGTTTAATTAAATTCAAGTCATAAATGAAGCTGCTATTGTGCAGACAAGGTCAAAATAGCTAATTTTGGCCCTTTCAGGGGCCGTAACTCTGGAACCCATAATGGGATCTGGCCAGTTCAAGAAAGGAAACGAGATCTTATGGTGATACAAGTCGTGTGCAAGTTTGGTTAAAATAAAGTCATAAATGAAAACACTATCTTGCAGACAAGAAATTGTTGACGGACGCATGGACGGACGTTCTAACGAAACGTTCTTTATGTGACTCCCCCATTGTTCTCTCTATTGTTCTAACAGTCACATAAAAAGAAAAATAGTCACAAAAACAGAACGGAATGAATGACATCAAAGAGAAAGTACCGTTATGCAGTCACTTAACCATCATTTCGCGGGCACGGACGGACGGACGACGGACGAAGGGTGATCACAAAAGCTCACCTTGTCACTATGTGACAGGTGAGCTAAAAAAGGCATGTTACCGGTCATAAGCGTACCAGAATACAAATACTACAAGAAGAAACAATTAAAGTTTTAAAAAAATGAAACATAAATTAATGTAAAAATAAAACAGGTATCGTTAACATTACATTACATTACGTTTAAAAAAATGATACCCGTGGTAACGTGTGTGGAAGCCAGACCCACAGTGAAATTGGTTAGCTGTATAACATTGATATTTTCAGGATACAAATATAAGGTAAATTAACGAAAACGCCCGACAATATTTGCAAAGATTAATGAGTGCCAGGTCAAAACTTAACGGACAATATACGTTATTATGAAATAAACACAATAGTCTAACATAGACCTTTTCACCAAATGCTATAGAATATTGCACGTTTCCCACCATCTTTTGGGTAAATAAACTGTACATATAGGTTCTCGGCACAGTTTTTCGCAACATTAATTGATAATAATTGTATGCATATTAACTAAATTTATGAGATAATCGGAAATGGCCTAATTTAACCCTCTGCCGTTTAATGGAATCGACCAATCAGCGCGTGTTCATCTAGCCCGAGGCGATAACATCTGGTTGAAGCGACCGCACGCACTAATCTGTATATTGCAAAAATGTCTTGACACTGGCGTTATTCTGCAGAGGAAGATGAAGGCTCGGGTAAGTACTTATTTGATTTATTTTTTGATAAACTGAATTACTAATTTTAGACATTTTTTTTTCTCAATATTAATTCTTTTTGTAACAAGGCAGCTCATGAATTACATTTCAATTAATCGGAAACACGAGTTGCTGCGATTTAAAGGAAAATATTGAATGTAGATCATAAAAATGTCAATTTACTAAATTATATAAGGAAAAGGGAAATTCAGAATAGCCGTTAAATAGTTTCATTCATTCGTGAAATCTTTCATTCATTCAAGCACAATTTATTTAACAATTATTTCATTCATTCTTCCATTCTTTAGTAGACAAGAATTCCAGTCACCAAAAGTTGATGTTGCAAGTATTTGAAATAAAAGAAAATATCGTGCAAAAATATTTCATGAATACCATTGTGGTTGAATGTAGGACGTTTTGGCCAGCGGACGTTTTGGCCCGGACGTTTTGGCCTAAGATCTTTCGGCCAGGCATTTTTTGGGGGTAGGACGTTTTGGCCAAAAATAAATTGTGGTTCCATATCATGCAAAATATGGCCTGGAGATTATTCTAAAGAATGTTATAGTTTTAAGTGAACAAATTTAAACTGTTTAAAAAAAACCAACTAATGGTATTTTATTTATATTTTTTATAATCTTTATATATATATTAAATATATATATAAATATATTAAAATATATAAATATATATATATATGTGTGTGTGTTGTGGTGTGTGTGTGTGTGTGTGTGGGGTGGGGGGAAAAAATTTGCTATTTACAACAAACCAAAGAGTTATGAAAAAAAAATTTATTATTTTTTTCTTCTAGTTGCAGTGATTAAAACTAGATAAAAAATCAAATTTTTTCTTAAAAAAATGACCAATTAACATAAACATATGTAACATATTAATATATCCCAATTTATGACCTGTCAAAAATGGACCCGGCTTTTTAATATTTCGTCCGACTAATAAGATTAACATGAAAGCCGGGAACATTTTTGACAGGTCAATTAAATAGCACAATACCCAGATCATATTTTGCATATTATGGAAATACTTTTTTTTTTTGCCAAAACATCCTACCTCAAAAATTTTCTTGGCCAAAACATCCTAGGCCAAAACGTCCGTGGCCAAAACGTCCGTCCTCCATTGTGTTAAACGAGAAAAATGTTGTAAAGACAAGAAAAAAATATTTCGCGGAGGCTAACTTCTTTACGAATGAATTAGGCGGCAGTTACATTCTTTCATTCGATCAAAACTGGAATCTCATGAAAGCATTCATGAAGTTAGTATTTACGATCTTTTATCTTTAGAAAATGGGTAATCCAACTGACAAAATAACGCATTTCTAGACTAAAATGTAGGCGGTTGTGATGCGTATTATTGTGTTATAGTATCATATCAAGAAAGGTTGGTTATAATAAAATTTTAGAATTTAAAAGTTTGATTCTCTTTCTATATGGAAAAAAATACACACCTACTCTAGATCTTTTGTTTGCCTAGGGTTTATATATTTTGAAAATAACTGTAAGCACATTAAAAAATCTCGCGGGAAGGTCGATCTGTGCATGTAAATGTGTTTTTACTCTAGCCAGACCTGCTCACGTGCACAGATAGACCTGCGCACGTGCATATTCAATCATCCTGAAAACAAAGAGGTCATTTGTTAAAAAAGGGAATTCGAGTATGTCTGTAATTTCGATCTTAAAACATATTTATGAAATATTTAGAAATCGTTAGTTTATATACATCTAACACATAAGTTTACTTTCTTGTTAAATAATGAAACTGATATTAAAGATATGAGCCGCGCCATGAGAAACCAACATAGCGGCTTTGCGACCTGCATGGATCCAGACCAGACTGCGCATCCGCACAGTCTGGTCAGAATCCATGCTGTTCACAAACGGTTTCTCTAATTCAATAAGGTTTGAAGGCGAACAGCATAGATCCTGGTCAGACTGGTCAGACTGCGCGGATGCGCAGGCTGGTCTGGTCTGGATCCAGGCTGATCGCAAACGCATTATGTTGGTTTTTTACCATGGCGCGGCTCATATTATTATATCTAAAGTACCAAAATATAAGTAATTGCAATATACGCCACCTACGAATTTTTAACGGGGCTCTTACGAAATTTTCATAAATTAAATTGATAATATTTCCGAAAGACTGGTATATTTTCAGTTTTATGTTATTATCCAGTTTGCAGCCATGACCACAAACGTCTTTTTTTCTACAGAGCGCAAAATGACGTACTTTACAGGTTTTCTAAGTAGCGTTTTTATATACAACAAAATACAGCAAAAATGTTTATTTTCTAGATTGTGTGATGAAGGGGGGTGGGGAATCCAGAGGCAAGTTGTTTACATAATGATGACGTAATATGTCGCGTTTATGAATAGAAAACACGACATGTCGCGTTCATGAATAGAAAACACGCCATAATGAATACAAAACGGAGCATTTTCCTTACGGCTACAAGAGTATTTAATGAGCCCAGTTTTCGCTATTCACCACAACACTTTACTTCACTCTACTGATAACATAATCAGATTGAGATACAAAAGCTGTTTACCCTAAAGATTATACTACTGTTCACAATCGGATCAAGAGGTATGTCTAATTTGTTTTAGTTATTACCATCAAACGGACTTTGAAAAATAAATATTTGTTCCTTAGTCCTTTTTTTAATTTATATTTTTGTTATTAATTTCTTTTTTTTCTTTGTTTTATTTAGTTAAAATTGGATCAGAAGACAGTGTACCTCTGCCTGTTTCAACGCTTCATGTTTTTCGAAGAAGATTTCAAACCCTTTAAAAAAAGGCCTAAACAAATGCGCAAAAAAAAAAAACAGATTTAGCTAAAAGTGGTTTTTATTACACTGGCAAAATGACGCTGTGAAGTGTTTTTTTGAAAATAAAACACAAATTTGGGAATCAAATGATTTCCCATGCAGGAACATTAAGATGGCCCCAAACTGTGGTTTTTAAATTGAAGGACCCAAAAATTTAGGATTTCTCTTTACACCTGCAAAATATTTTAAACCCAAATATTCCGCTGGATGTTTTGTTTTAGAAACACTTCCCAACCCAAAATCACTGGTCTTTTTAAATTAGATTCAAAACGTCAACATCCAAAATCGGGTTTTTTTATTTGGGAAACCCTCACAAGACACGGGGCTAACACTACACCACGTTTTAAACTGCTGGGCAAAAAACGACTGTTGACTTCAAAAATTTAGCCACATATTTTTTTCAAGCAGTCTAAAACACGGAAATTTTTTCAATAATATTATATTTTAAAAGATACAAAAATAGTTAATAAAATATATCTAAAAAATATTTTTTATATTTCATTTTTTAAAAAAGAATGCATTTTTACTCTTATATTTATTTTTTTTTTTAAACTTGTTTTTTATTTTTTACGGTTTTGGTTTTTTTTAAAATGGCCACCAAAACCCCTTCAAAAAGTTGAAAAAAACGTAAAAAGGGTGTAAAATACAGTATGTCAAAAAAAACAATCAAAACGTTGATAAATCGTGTTTTAACAAAGACGGGACAAAATTTTTTTCCTGTCTTACAAAATTTTAAAAGGGTAACCCAAACATACACATTCGAAAATGGGGGACCAGAAAAAAAAAAAGAAGGAATCTTTTAAACCCAAAAGATGTGGGGGGAAATTCAAGATATACACGAGTTGGATCATAAAATAGATTTATTCAGGACAAGAGCCCGGCTGTAGACATAAATGCCACTTGGTAAAATCGGCATTTTTGTGCAAAGCGGATACCCTTTTGTAAAGTAAGAAATAGGGGCCCTCCAGGAACCCCTTAAAATTTACCCTACGAGGGAAAGGACAATTTTATCTTTTTTTGTTAAAAAATGAAGGACTCATTTAGTCAAATTTAAAGGTGTATACCCAATTTTGACCAGTTTCACCTTTCTATATGCAGAATTTTATCATCCCAATTTTCTTTGGGGATTATTTTGTTCGTGTAACCCACGTGTTTAAAAAAACATACAGTTTATTAGTTAAAATTTGTGTGTTTGTTGCTTCTGATTGCTTAAAAGTTTATAATACAATGTTTTTTCAATAAAATGTATTAGAAATGAAATATTTCCGATTATGTTCATTTATCAGTATGGTAACTAACAAATTTTAGAAAATTATGGTATATATTAAAAATCCAGTTTCTTATTGGACCTTACCAGTAAACAACATGTTAAAAAAAAAGAAAATAGACATCAGTCTAAGGAAAATTAAGCAATGGGTAAATGACCAAGACAGTTATAGTGTCAGAAAACGGGTCTTGAGAAAATTTAAAAGAGGTCGTGTTGTAGTAAACGGTATCGATTCTTTATGGGACATAGATCTTGCCTCTTGTGAATCTATATCTAAATATAATTCTGGTGTACGCTTTTTGATGGTAAAATATCAACAAATACATTTTAACTAAAGGGGCAGTCCTCATGGACCATGCTTCGTTCAATAAACTTCGTGAAATTAAACCTATTTTAGGTGAATGGCACCAAGGAAATAATCTGTTCGCAGGGAGGAAGTTGTTCTTTCCGTTGTCGAATAGGTCATACTCGGTTGACTCATTCGTATTTGCTGAACAATGAAGATCAACCTGAATGTATACCATGTCAAACACCACTTACTATTAAACATATTTTAATCGACTGTATAGACTTCGATCCACAGCGCAACTCCTACTATAATGTTGAATCTCTAAAAGAGCTGTACGAACAAATTTCAGCCGACAAAATTTTGCAGGTTTTGAAACAAATAGGTATATATCATAAAATCTGAACCTTATTTGATTTTTATTAACCACTTTTATACTTTTTAATGTTTACATTTGATTTTTTACACTATTTATGTATTTACGCTTTTACTTTAATAGTTTTATTTATGCTTTGCAATTAACGTAATCCATTTAACATTTTCTCGGCGATATATGACCTTTTTGTGTCGATTCGCCGTAAAACCCAACTCATTCATTCATTCATTTGTTTATGTAAAACGCTAGAACGTATGATCAATTCTAGACTAGTTTTGTATCTTGAATCTCAAGGCCTAATTACAAACTTTCAAAGCGGTTTTCGCAAGCAGCGCAGCACAACTGATCATCTTGTTCGACTGGAAAATTTTATTCGTGATGCATTTGTTAAAAAAGAGCATTTAGTGTCTGTATTTTTCGATTTAGAAAAAGCCTATGACACTACATGGAAATATGGTATTATGAATGATCTTAACGACTTAGGTTTAAAAGGTCGTCTTCCAACATTTATATCGCAATTTTTATCAGATCGCAATTTTAAAGTACGTGTTGGTTCTACCCTTTCTGACTCTTTTGAGCAAGAACAGGGAGTTCCACAAGGTTCTATTTTATCTGTCACACTTTTTAGCATCAAAATTAATATATTGTGAAATGTTTGTCACCAGGGATAGATTGTTCATTATATGTTGATGACTTTCTAATATGTTATCGTTCAAAAAATATGCGTACGATTGAACGCCAATTACAGCAGTGTTTGAACAAAGTTCAACTTGGGCCATGGAAAATGGTTTTAAATTTTTCCAATCAAAAACTCAGTGTGTCCACTTTTGTTCAATTACGGAAACAACATTGTGACCCTGAGCTGTTTCTAAATGGTACAAAAAAACCCGTTGTTGACGAAGCAAAATTTCTTGGTGTTATTTTTGATAAAAAACTTTCTTTTATACCACACATAAAATACCTGAAAGCCAAATGTTTGAAATCGTTGAATCTTTTAAAGGTAATTTCAATACTGATTGGGGAGCAGATCGCCAGGTTTTGTTAAGACTGTATAGAGCTTTGATTCGACCCAAGCTAGATTACGGTTGTGTTGTTTATGGTTCAGCCAGAAAATCGTATTTACAGATGCTGGATACTATTCATAATCAAGGTCTTCGTATTGCTCTTGGCGCATTTAGAACATCGCCTGTTGAAAGCTTGTATGTTGAAGCAAACGAACCCTCCCTTTATACGAGACGTGAAAAACTGCCATTGCAATATGCTCTGAGGGTAGCTGCCAACAAATCAAACCCTGCTCATAAAATCATATTTAAACCCAAAATACCACGATTCGTATGACAGAAAACCAAAACAATTAAACCTTTTGGATTTCGCATTGATAATTCTATGAAGGAAACAGATTCCGAATTTGATGATGTAAAGATAATTTAGTTCTGAATACACCACCATGGATTCTTAATTCTCCAACAGTTTTTTTTGATATGAAAACCGCATTGAAAAAGGCTGAAACAAACCCTGAAATATTCAAGTCCAAATATAACGAAATCAAGTCGGCTTACAAAGATCATTTTCCTATTTATACAGATGGTTCAAAAGATGATTCAAAGGTTGGATGTGCGGCCGTTAGCCATCTGCATCAATCAAAATTACGTTTACCAAATAACGCTACAATTTTTTCAGCAGAAGCAAAAGCAATTGATTTGGCCCTTAATTTTATTTCAGAATATAATGAAGAAAAGTTTATCATCTTTTCCGACTCACTTTCTGTATTACAATCAATACACAACCGTAATACAGAAAATCCTCTCATTCAAAACATTCTTCTCAGGGTTCATGAACTATCTTTTAAAAAGTCCATCATATTCTGTTGGATTCCTAGTCATGTTGGTATTTATGGAAATGAAGATGCTGATACTGCAGCAAAGAAATCACTTTCATCCTATTAAAGAGATGTGAATATCACTATACATATAAAGTGGTAAATCATAAATCATCATATGCTAAATACATTTCAGCAATGATTCTGTTAACTCATAACTACTTATTAATCTAAATTATCATGAAATGTGAGTAATTTAAACCCCTTTAGAGCCTCAAAATTGTTTGCTGTGAAGAAAATATTGTGGTAAATTTTATGGTTTACACGTATGAAAAAAGAGGGCAATTTACCAAACTTTTTCAACAAACTTTAAAATTTGCTTATTAATTATTCTACAATAACATGACCCCATAGTGATGCCTTTTTTATTATTTTGTGTATTAGAATGCCTGTTACTCACATGGACGTTAAATACTCAACCTTACTATCGTAGAGATTTCACAAATAGAGTAAAAACAATATACTTCTAAATTATGCGTTACCTATCAAAAATTTCCAAATATTTTTTTTTAAAACCCTGTAATGGGCCTCAAATCTAAAATAATTAGTGTGATGAACATATTAATTCATATTATAATACATTTAGTCTAAACACATTTCGTCAAATAATGATAAAAATGAAAATTTTCTTTAATTTCCCTTAAAATTGAGAAAAAACTAATTGTCCCCTTTTGGGGCCTCACAAAAAAAATAAAAAATGATTTCTGAGCCTGGTATCCACCCTGGTTAATTAGAAGAAAGAATAACAAACGTTTTAAGGTATGATACCATATTGTACTAAAAATGCCTACGGATTTGTTAACCAGACCTCTTTTCCCAGTTAGCCAACTGTCTATTATAATTAATCTACCGAATAAACGCGGACCGGGTTACTGGAAAATAAATAACGCTCTTCTAAATGATATAGATTATAAAAAAGTAATCAAAACAATAGAAGATATTGAAAATGATGCTAACCTAATTAATACAAACAGCCGAATACGTTGGGAAATAATTAAATATGAAATTAAAGAGAAATCAATTGCTTATTCAAAGGAAAAAGCAAAACAACAACGTGATTACCTAGCAGAATCAGAAAAGCAATTAGAACAAAATATTTTCACTCGCTCGAAAACTCTAAACAATCTTAAAAATTATTAAGTGCTTTAAACGTAAATGGTAAATTATTCACAGACTTTGAAGATGTCCTAACTGAAGAAGTAAGATTTTATAGTGATTTGTATATAGAAAATTGCCAGTATGAAAATAGTGAAGAATATTTCGATACTTTCAGATTTGATAAAACACTTACAGAAGATGAAGCAAATACATGTGAGGGTCTAATCACTCCTGAAGAATGTGAAATAGCTCTTTCAGAAATGAAAAGAAATAAAAGTCCCGGATGTGATGAATTCCCTGTTGAATTTTATGTCACTTTTTGGAATAATATAAAACAAATACTAGTCAAAAAGTTAAATGAAACATATGCAAGGAAAGAATTTTCAGAAACTCAAAAAAGCTGCATCATTTCGCTTTTATATAAAAAAAGGCGACGCGACAAACATAGAAAACTATCGCCCCAAATCACTTTTAAATAATGATTATAGACTACTTACCAAAGTTTTAGCACTTCGATCACAAAAAGTTCTACCTTCTATTATAAATTTAGATCAACAAGTTTCGTAAAATTCGTTTTATAGAAAACAACATTAGACAGATATCTGATATTATAGAGTTTTGCGAAGAAACCGACATAGATGGGGCTATTCTTTTCCTCGAGTTTCGCAATGCATTTGATACAATTAATCATGAATAAAGAGATTCCATTTGTTATTATCATCCAATAATTTTTTAGCCAACAGGCCTTTAATGCTCTATTAAACTTGAAAAGATCTATCATATTTATACCTCCATTTAAATAGTTTTTCTTTATTGTTTCCCTTTTTATTTTATCCGGTTTCTTATCCCATATGAATTCAAACATATTTTTTTCTGTTTGGTTTATTGTTTGTTTTGGTGGGGTTTGTAAAACAGATAAATAGTAAATAAATAGTAAATCACTTTTGGCAGAGCAAAACTTTTTATAACTGACTTTTCCCAGTAGCGTCAGTTTCCTATGCTGCCACTGTTTGAGGCAATTCTTAAAAGATTCAATTTTATTTCTAAATTTTTTGATTGTGACTTTTGTGTATCTGTATAAAAGGTAATTCCAAAAGATTGCGCAGAATCTGATGTCCATCTAAATTTTTTATTTGTACAGTATCTCAAACTTGTGTAAATGTTGAGTTCTGCTGAACCCGGGGCTAGAGGGCGTGGACGGTAGCATGTATTTCCACTGCCGTCCATGAACAGGCTCAATCAAACCGAGCCTTCAACATTTTCATTTTTGTCGTGTTGAGCGACCTGTGAAGTTTTCACTTTTCTCTATTGTATTGCGTATTGAACCAGCTTTTAATACTTGACATTTTTTTATTTAGTTTTAGACCGGAAATATTGCTAAAATTGTCTAATATCTTTATTAACGTTTCAAAAGACTTTCTTGTTCCATTAGTTATAAAAGTGGCATCATCAGCAAATAATATATTTTTAACTTCAATATCATTGATATGTATTCCTTTTACATCATTGTTTTTAGAATACAATTTTATAATAACTCTATGCAAATAATAAACAAGTAAGGGGAAAGGGGACATCCTTGTCGTACACCTCTTTCGACTCCAAAAAGTTCTGACATATGACCGTTATTTATAGTGAAACTTTTTGCTTCTTTGTAAAACAATTTTATACATTTTGTTATGTAATTACCAAAATTGAAGAATTCAATTGTTTGAAACATAAAATTATGATTAAGGCTATCAAATGCCTTCTCGAAATCAGAGAAAAATAGAACTGCTTCCTGTTCTGAATTTTCCATTTGTTCAAGAACTTAAAAAATAACACGAATGTTGTCCCGTATGTGTCGCCCTTTCATAAAGCCTGGTTGACAATTGTTTATTATCGATGGTAAAATGTTCTTTATTCTATTAGCTATTACTTTAACCATCATTTTATAATCCGTATTCAACAGGCTAATAGGTCGCCAGTTCTCAATATATGTTGTATCCTTGGTTGGTTTCGGATAAGGCGTTATTATACTTTGTGTCTGCAGCTCTGTTAAAGAGTTAGTTTCAAAGGAGAACTTAATGGATTTTATATAGTGTTGTTTTAAACCATTCCAAAATATTTTGTAAAACTCTGTTGTTAACACAACATATCCTGGAATTTTATTGTTTTTCATACTTTTCAAGGCAATGCTGAATTCATGTTCTGTTAATTCTTCACTTATTGTTTTATTTTCTATTTCACTTAAAGGAGTTCATCACAATATTTTGTGCGCAGCTCAATCGCGCAGCAAGCGATAACCACTGTAAAGTTCAGGATTCTCCGCCGAAAGTACATAATTGTCCGATATGCAGCGCACTCGCGCAAAAAACATCGTATGTACTGACAATATAGGTCGTGCATCCATATTTTACCTTTAAAAGTGATGGTGTTTTATTGGAGGAGTAGTCGTAGGAAGTGCTCGAATCGAATACATTGTGGGCAGCCAATTTGAAAGTAAACCATTTCGTCCAGTAATGATGCAGCCGACTCCAAGTCAAATAAAATTCCAGAAAATCTTAACGTAGATCTATCTCCTTCAAGTTCAAATGTGACTTCCTAAAAACTGTTGTTATACTTTTTGTGCCCCATCCCGCATTTCACGTAGTAAGACCAGAGTTATGGCCCTTGACAGTCAAATTGTACATAAAGGTTCTAAACATTTGTGTCGCATGTACCTCAAAAGTATATGCGCCAAGAGTCATGAAACCACACAAGAATTAAATTCAGCATGCGAAGTTGTGCACCAATGATTTTATTTGAGGTTTCACTCAGTAAAAACAGATTTATGTCCCTTGACGTGGTCAAATATATACGTAAATGGCATGTGAAAGCTTGTGTAGCACGTATCTCAAAAAGTATTTGACCTAGAGGCATGCAACCTTAAAGGAGCATCATTCCGATTATTCCGCATGTGAGTAAGAAAATTGGTTAAGAAACTGATAATAACATTGTGCAATTTGTTTTGTAAGAAAAAAATGTTCATATTTGTAGGTGGGTGGGGTAATGAAAAAATACGTTTGTGGGTGGAGTAAATATTTTTTAATTTCTCTTGAAAACAAGCACGGGTTGATATTATTTTTTTGGTTTAGATTTTTTCGTCTTAGTTCTAACTTACATAATATAAAATTTGGTAAAATTCTGTCCGCTAGATTTTTCATATCATTAAGAAATACTTCGTGTTTTTCTCAGTTTCAGATACTTTCGACATCTGTCAAGAGTAATTTTTCTGAGTTAATATATCTATATGTTGACATTTTATGCATAGTTATAGTGATTTCATTAATTGTAATGTATAAACAGTAACATCAGAGTGAAACTTCGAATAAATAGTTGTTTGCAGTAGTTTTATTATAACATGTATGTATTGTTTCTTCAGACAAAAATACCGATTTGGTGTTCTTAATAAATTTTAAATATTGAAAAAAGAAGCACGGGTACCTATCATTTTTATTTTTTATTTTAACTTGTCATACATCAATCTATAAATATGCAAAGTTACAAAAAAATCTGTCCGCTAGAAATAATTGTGAAAAACATCTTTAAGAGTATTTATTTGTGGACCCATAAAATTGAATTGTGATGCTTTTTGCTCTTTTTTTGTATAGGTTTTAATAAAAACGTTTTTGCTCTTTCAAAATTTGTTTTTGATCAATTATAATAGTTCTGTTTACAAGAATCTATTTCATAGATTTTTTTCTCATAGTTTTGTTTTTCTAAGTTTGAGAAGAACTTACTTACTGACATCAACATCAATAAGGGTAAATTACTGGCCATGATCAACCTCTCCATCAAGTTTCGTTATCCTAAGCCAATGCGTTCTCAAGTTATCGTCCGTTGTAATGTTCCGGGTCAATGTGACCTTGACCTTTGACCTAATGACCTCCAAATCAATAGAAACCATCTGCTTCTCACGATCATCCTCCCTATCAAGTTTCAGGATCCTAGGCTTAAATGTTCTGACTGTATTTTCAGGAAATGGTTTCACTGTTGCGGGTCACTGTGACCTTTGATCTACTGACCGAAAATTAATAGGCCATAACGTCATAACCAACCTCCATAATAACTGCCATGATCCTAGACCTAAGCATTCTCAAGTTATCATCCGGAAATGGTTTGACTGTTCTTGGTCACTGTGACCATGACCTTTGACCTACACATCTCAATATCAATTGGGTTTATCTGCTGGTTGTGATAACCCTCACTATCAGCTTTCATGATCCTAAGCCCAAACGTTCTCAAGTTTCCGTCCTGAAACGGTTTAACTGTTCAGGGTCTCTGTCATCTTGACCTTAAACCTACTGACCTTAAAATCAATAGAATTCATCTTTAGTCATAATCAACCTACCTATCAACTTTTAATGATCCTAGGCCAAAGTGTTCCTGAGTTTACATCCAAAAACGGTTTAACTCTTCCAGATGACTGCGACCTTGACCTTTGCCATACTGACCTCAAGATAAATTAGGATCATTTGCTGGTCATGGCCAACCTCCCTATTAACTGTTACGATCTTAAGCCTAAGCGTTCTTAAGTTATTAGCTGGACACCGATTGGTCTACAGATTTACCGACCGACATTTGCAAAACAATATATCCCTCATTCTTCGGAGGGGTGGGGGGATAATAAATATAAAGACTCAAAGGCCAATTGCCTCTATTGTGAACAGCATCCTGAACACGAACTCCTTAGCGTGGTCGACAATATTTAAAAAATAATAGAAGAGAAATAAATAGAAAATAAAATAGAAAAAGACTTGAAACTTGTCAGGATTATCCAATAATAGTTGATCGTTTGACGTCTAATGTAAGTGTTATATATAACATGTTGAATTCTTTATTTCACAAAAATAACAATCGGGGTTGACTGTATCATATGTTCAGGCACTTACATATGTGCATGCACCAGAATAATACTAGTGGGAAGTATGAAAAATAAGCTTGAACAAACAAACTAACATCACTACGTAACGTGATTGAATCTGTTACTCTGTAGTAGACACATCATTCGACTTACGAACATCAGATAAATAGATGTGTTTCTACTACATAAAATCAATAAAATTAAGATTTTTTTAATAACTGCCAAAGTCTCAGACTTGACATGTTTTATGTGACCTTGACCCATACATGGAGGAGATAACAGTGATTAAGGACGCTCGCTACAGTTTCGTAATTTTTTTCTCAATAATAGAATTTGATGAAATGTTTTGTATTAAAAGATCATGTTATAATGTATTAACGCCCCTTGCCGGCGGGGGGATAGAAAATGCCGGCTGTATCTCTATGCAGAGGGGTACGACTCCCCCGAAAATGGAGCCACCTGTTTGCCGTGGGTGGCGGCCCGTAAGCCGGAGAGGAGGGTCCTGGATGTTGAGGTGCCCCATAGCATCCCGGGGAGATGATGCGTGCTTGTTTGCATGTGCGCATCATCTTCCCGGGATGTGAATGCCAATACACATCTTTGGCCTCTAATTCGGTGTAGACGTTTTGGCGGTCGTATTGGCCCGATACGATCAATCGGCTAGTCATGCCAAGCCCTAGGAAACCTTACATTTACGTTTACATTTTCTATTGTTTAGTTCAATCTGCATCTTAAGTTTTCATTTTTATATTTTCACAAACATAATTTTGAAACAAAATACGTTACACAAAATCTAATTTTACTCTGCTCTACTGTCACATTTTACTGTATTCAGCAAACCTCATATTACGTTCACACAAATTTATTTCACAATATATATTTTCATATATACTTCAATCTATGTTTCCTAGAAGGCGGTGGCTTAGGGCCAATCGGGTGGGTAGAGTAACAATCCCTTGCATCCCATGATTGCTTTTCTGCAATACAGCTGGTGATATAAACAAGATTGTAAAATACCTGGCCGATTATATCACTACAGTATCCCTAACATGCATGAGCTGGATATCCGCTCTGTTTACATGTTCCCTTGTTGGACTCCGCGGCGGGTGGGGGCTGCGAGTGACGAATACCAGTCATTTAACATGGATAACCAAAACAAAAATAAAAGACCGCATACCGAAACTGACTCCGACGGCACGGAAGGTGGGAATTATTCTCACCGACCTTTCAATTCAAACATTCCATTTCCGCGATTCCTTCTCATTCAGTCAACAGTCGAAAACTTTAGGATGACAAGCATCTCACCTTTTGTAATAGAGAAATCTCTTGAAAGTATAGCTGGTGTACCAAAATCTGTCAAAAAGCTACGTACTGGGGATCTTCTTGTTGAAGTTGATAAAGCGGCTCATGCTCAAAATTTACTTGGTACAACATCATTTTTCGGCCATCCTTGCAAGTGCATTGCCCACCGTACTCTGAACTCCTCAAGAGGGGTCATTCGTTGCCCTGATCTTGCTGGGGTATCAGAGACGGAAATTGTGCAAGGTCTTGCTGATCAACATGTTACTGCAGCTAGACGGGTCAAAATAAAACGAGATGGAAAAGAAATTTTTACAAACACTATAATACTTACTTTTACTCCAAACAAAGGTCACCCAATATATACCGAATCCCCTTCAATGCTACAACTGTTTCAAATTTGGTCATAACGAGTCAAACTGCAAAGGAGAGCACATCTGTCATAAATGTAAACAGGATGGTTATTCTCATGAGCCTGACAGGTGTAATAGACCATTGTGCTGTGTGAATTGCGGCGAGGAACATTCAGCCAGGTCTCGCGACTGCAAGACATGGAGGATCGAAAAGGAGGTCCTCCATGTCAAGTTCACACAGGGCATTGGGTTCCCTGAAGCCAGACGAATCGCGAATACTAAATTTATGTCTCCATCTTCCACAACGTCATATTCTGCAATCACAAAATCAAATACTAACAAATCAACAACTTTTTTTGACGCATCTACGCAAACTGACTCTGTACCTGCCAAAGATATACCAAGTGAAAAGCCTAAAGTACCAGCAAAACCTTCGCAGGCATCTCAAGTTCAAAAGGCAGCTGCAAAACCAACACTGCCACCAGCTATACAAAATGTCCCTAAGTATTCAAGTACGCCGTCGTCACGACAAAACGTTTCATCAAACTCTAATCAACGTGGGGTGAGTCAAACACCCAGACAAAAAATTGACTTGAAAACTGATGGGTTTGGAAAGGGATCAAATGATCCCATACAAACCCATAACCGGTTCCCTCTTGATCTGAACCGGTTGACGGGGGAGGATGATGACGATCCGCCATTGTCTGCTCTGTCCAGTTTTGCAAGCACAAAGGAGGTGAAGATCAAGAGGGTCCCACCTCCTGAGTCAATGCAGCACTAATATATCGTTTAAATTTCCAGTCGTCCAATTTTTGTTTACCATTTTCAACAAATATTAGAATATAAATGGAAAGTAAAATTATCCAGTGGAATTGCCGTGGACTTAGAGCAAATTATAATGAAATTCTCCTTCTCTTATCGAAATATAATCCTTCACTTATGTGTCTTAGTGAAACATTTTTAAAGGAAACGGACAAAATAGCTTTTAAACATTATTCAGTGTATAACTTCATTAATACTAACACTGACAGAGCTTCTGGTGGTACATCTATTATTATTAATAATGCATGTCCACACAGACAAATTGTTCTAAATACAAATATTCAGTCAGTTGCAATAAACGTTACATTGCATCGACCAATTACTGTCTGTTCGATTTATATACCTCCCAAGTTTGAACTAAATCTTGAAGATCTTAATGATCTTATAAAACAATTACCACAACCATTTTTGCTTATGGGAGATTTTAATGGACACCATGAAATTTGGGGCTGTTCTGACAGCAACACTAGAGGTCAAATTATTGAAACTTTTATTGAAAGAAATGCCCTCTGTTTATTAAATGATAAATCCAAAACGTATCTTCATCCTGCAACAGGTAACTTTTCTTCGCTTGATTTAACAATTTGTCAACCGAACATCTTTCTTGATTTTGAATGGAAAGTACTGGATGACTTGCATGGCAGTGACCATTTTCCAATTATTATTTCAAATACGTCTAATCTGCCTTCAGACCACCCTTCATATTTCAAATTTAATAAAGCTGCTTGGAAGCAATTTCAAACGTTATGTAAAAATGATTTGACTTTGGAGAATTTTACCAATTTTTATGATCCTATTGATCGGTTTTCGGTGCTTTTGTCCGATATTGCTGACAAGTCCATTCCTAAAACTTCAAGAAATGGTAAACATAAAAATAAGCCTTGGTATGATGATGATTGTAAGACCGCTGTTCGAAAACGTAGAGCGGCCATTAAAAAATTCAATATACGGCCGACAAAAGACAATCTTCAATCAGTTAAGATTCTGGGAGCAAAAGCTCGCAGAACTATAAAACAAGCAAAGAAAAGATCATGGCATTCATACGTTTACAAACTTAATTCTAGGTCATCGGTTAAAAAAGTCTGGGAAATGATTCGCAAAATAAGTGGAAAAGGAAAATCTTCAAATGTTTCCCATCTTACAAAGTCAGACCAGTCTATTGCATCTAGCAAGAAGGACATTGCCAATACATTTGGTAAAACTTTTTCAAAAAACTCTTCATCAAACAATTATGATAAAAGGTTTCAAAACATAAAATCGACTAAAGAAAGTAAACCTTTAAATTTTGATTCAAATAATGATGAAGATTATAATAAACCTTTTTCACTCACAGAATTGCTTGACGCTTTAGATAAATGTCACGATACCGCAGCTGGTCCGGACCAAATTCATTATCCACTTTTAAAACATTTACCACAAGAATCATTAGACCTCCTACTTGAAATTTATAATATTACATGGAAAACTGGCATTTTTCCAGATTCCTGGAGAGAAGCTATAGTTATTCCAATACCAAACCCGGGAAAGATAGCACTAAACCCCAGTAATTATAGACCGATTGCACTTACCAGTTGTTTATGTAAAACGCTAGAACGTATGATCAATTCTAGACTAGTTTGGTATCTTGAATCTCAAGGCCTAATTACAAACTTTCAAAGCGGTTTTCGCAAGCAGCGCAGCATAACTGATCATTTTGTTCGACTGGAAAATTTTATTCGTGATGCATTTGTTAAAAAAGAGCATTTAGTGTCTGTCTTTTTCGATTTAGAAAAAGCCTATGACACTACATGGAAATATGGTATTATGAATGATCTTAACGACTTAGGTTTAAAAGGTCGTCTTCCAACATTTATATCGCAATTTTTATCAGATCGCAATTTTAAAGTACGTGTTGGTTCTACCCTTTCTGACTCTTTTGAGCAAGAACAGGGAGTTCCACAAGGTTCTATTTTATCTGTCACACTTTTTAGCATCAAAATTAATAATATTGTGAAATGTTTGTCACCAGGGATAGATTGTTCATTATATGTTGATGACTTTCTAATATGTTATCGTTCAAAAAATATGCGTACGATTGAACGCCAATTACAGCAGTGTTTGAACAAAGTTAATACTTGGGCCATGGAAAATGGTTTTAAATTTTCTCAATCAAAAACTCAGTGTGTCCACTTTTGTCAATTACGGAAACAACATTGTGACCCTGAGATTTTTCTAAATGGTACAAAAATACCCGTTGTCGACGAAGCAAAATTTCTTGGTGTTATTTTTGATAAAAAGCTTTCTTTTATACCACACATAAAATACCTGAAAGCCAAATGTTTGAAATCGTTGAATCTTTTAAAGGTAATTTCAAATACTGATTGGGGAGCAGATCGCAAGGTTGTGTTAAGACTCTATAGAGCTTTGATTCGATCCAAGCTAGATTACGGTTGTGTTGTTTATGGTTCAGCCAGAAAATCGTATTTACAGATGCTGGATACTATTCATAATCAAGGACTTCGTATTGCTCTTGGCGCATTTAGAACATCGCCTGTTGAAAGCTTGTATGTTGAAGCAAACGAACCCTCCCTTTACACGAGACGTGAAAAACTGTCATTGCAAGTTGTTCTTTCTCGTTGTCGAATAGGTCATACTCGGTTGACTCATTCGTATTTGCTGAACAATGAAGATCAACCTGAATGTATACCATGTCAAACACCACTTACTATTAAACATATTTTAATCGACTGTATAGACTTCGATCCACAGCGCAACTATTACTATAATGTTGGATCTCTAAAAGAGCTGTACGAGCAAATTTCAGCCGACAAAATTTTGCAGTTTTTGAAAGAAATAGGTATATATCATAAAATCTGAACCTTATTTGATTTTTATTAACCACTTTTATACTTTTTAATGTTTGCATTTGATCTTTTACACTATTTATGTATTTACGCTTTTACTTTAATAGTTTTATTTATGCTTTGCAATTAACGTAATCCATTTAACATTTTCTCGGCGATATATGACCTTTTTGTGTCGATTCGCCGTAAAACCCAACTCATTCATTTATAATGTATTAAAAAATGAAATAAAAATACTAGGTCACCAGCTTTGTTTCAATTTAATTTGCCCCTAGATATGGTGCTATTTTAAACATTTTTCAAAATTTCTGTAATCCTAAAATATATTTCAGTAAAGTACAATAATTAGCATAAATTTGATTATCTAAGCATTTTTATAACGGAAAACAATATATCTATTTGAAACATGCTCAGAGAAATCAAAAGAACATGATTTTGTAAAGAAAGGAATACTTGTTCAGCAGACCCAAGGGCTATTTTTGCATATTTTTGTCAATTTTAAGCTGGTACTTTTGCTATTTTATCGAGTTTCACATAATAGAATTTAATCAAACTCTGCACACACCTTTGGTTATGTCTACCTAATCTAAAACAAAAAGAAAATTGATAGGTCACCATATTAGATTTCGCTTAAATCAAATTACAACGAGGTGGGGTGTGGCGGGCATTTATACAACGCAGGTTGGTACGAAATACTCATTCAGTGTTTGAGCAAATGACTTAGAAATATATATATAAAATTATCAAAAGGCAGATTTCCTAAATAAGCGGATTTTGAGGTGTTTCTGAAGCATTTTGATGGCATAGAACGATGAAAGATTCCGCCTTCTTTTTAACAAAACCTATAGTTTACGTATGTACGGTACGGGTACGGTACGGGATTAGAAACAGCTGTGACTCAATGCAGAGTTTGAGCGCTGGTATAAATAACAGACTCCAGTATATGTCGGATTGAAGCAATTTGAACTAAAAGTACTTTAAATGTATATATTTTGTAACCATGGTGATACTTACCCTTACCTTTAGTCAGTATATTATTCATTCTGTACATTAAATGCATGCGAACATACAATAATTTGCGAATTTTTGCCGTACGCGACAAGATAATCACTTCCGGGCATGCGCAGAAGACCGCACCAAGTCTGCAGTGAGCTACATCGAAACCAAATTGGCACGGTGTTTGGGTAAATATCGACCCGTCCGGAAAAACTGTAGCGAGTGCCTTTAAGTGAAAGTGCATCCAATGTTTAAACAAAATGTGGATGAACATACGCAATGCCGATGCAAGGGTGAGTAGTACAACTCTCTATATACTTTGTTCAGCTGTTTTATAATAAAATGATGCTTTGCTTTTAGTGAAATAAATAGGCTGTGTACCGGCTTTTAAGGCAAATATGCCATTGTGTACTGTTTTTTTTTTATTTATTCTGTTAAGATGATAGTTGTAACTTTTAGGTTCATATTGAGGATTTCTATGGCGTTCTGAAGAAGTGTGTTTGTTTAGGAATCGCAAGTATGGGCAGTAGTATGTACACTCAAGTACAGTTTTGAAAATGTCATCTAACTTGCAGTTTTGAAACTTCATTTTACGCATGTGCAGATATCACATTTGTGTAACTTAATAAATGAATATTTTAAATGAGAAAAAATGGCTTAAAACTACAGTGGAAATCATAAAGTTAATTCCAGTTCAACAATTGCGTTTAAGACCCGAACGTTTCAATTTGTTTTAATTTTTAAAATTTCTGTTTCCCATAAATTTACTATTAAGATTTTGAGATAAACCAAAAACATGAAAAAAAAGTCATTTGTTGTTTTTATTTTTCTAACATTTCCAGCGAATGAGGTGTTTTAAACTCAGAAAATGGTATTTTTACCGAATCAAATGAAACAAGGCAGTCTGGGAAAAAAAAAGATATTTTCTTCGCCACTGAAAAGGACATATCAATATCTTTTATCCTTTAAGGGCTTTAAGAAGATACAGAGCTGACAGAAAATGGCAGGCTTAAACCTTTTACCTTGAGGTGTGACCTTGACCTTGAGTCTTGAGCCCACATGACTTACTCGTATGTTCTGCACATCATCTTAATAAAAGTATGATGAAAGGCTTTCAAGGGCTTTAAGAGATACCGAGTGAACAAAAAATGGAAGGCTCAATATTCTAATGTAAGAAGTGACCTTGACCTTGAGCCGCCATTGCTGATTCAAGAGTTCTACGCATAATATTGATGAAGTGATCATTTGACCCAAAATTCATAAAAGTCCTGTAAATGGTTTAAGTAATATGGATCGGACACGAAATTAAAAATAATGGATGGAAGGTAGGATAGATGGACGGAATCCATTTATATAACCTCACCACTCGTGGCCGGGGATTAATTACTTACTCGAATGATTTCTAAATGCAGAAAGTGAAATGTAGTGATTTCACTGTTGACACGAACTAAACCAGGTAGTTATTACTGGTTGAACAAAAGGGTCATGACGACCCTCGATCGTTTTTTTAATGTGAGCTAAATGTTCCAAGTGTCAAATTGATGCGTAAATATTAAAAATGTAGGTGGATAGATCATATTCATGGTCACTCAATTCAATTTTATGATCTATGTGCAGAACTGTATATTTCATCTAAATTCCAATGCTGTATCTTAAAACAACAAGAAAGTAGGTCAGTAGGTCAAGGTCAGTCAAGTGACCCATACTTGGGGTCGTCGGGTTATTATAATCAAACGGCCAAAGAAATAAGGTCAGATATTTTTACAAGTATTTTTCCTATATCAGTCATGTAACAAGTGACACCTGGACGGTGCCTTTTTTATCCCAAGGGGCATAATTTTAACAATCGTGTTAGAAATCAGCTAGGCAATTCTACATAGCAAATCTCAAGGCCTAGTCTTTAAACTTTCAGACAAGAAGATTTCTAAAGTTCTTTGCCGTATGCAAGTCCATGTAAAACTTGTGATCCCGAAGGCAGGGCATCTTTTCATCTCATGGGCGTAATTTGAAATATTTTGTTAGAGGACAACTAGGCAATGCAACATACCTAATATCAGAAAACCTAAGCTTTGTAAGGTTTGCAGTTTCAGATTTTAAAAGAGTTTTTCTTTTTTATATTATTTAAGGCTATGTAAAAGATGGGACCCCGTAGGTGGAGCCTCTCTTCAAAACAAAAACCATATTAGAGAACGACTTGGCAATGCAACATATCAAATATCGACGGCGTAGGCCTTAACTTTAGGCATTCCAAGAAGATTTTTAAAGGTTTTTTCTTTAAGTAGCTAGGTTTTTTTCAATTAAAGAAATATCATCATTATATACACATATATTAACCACAAAATCTAATTGAAAGATTTAGCATCTTTATCAATGTAACTGCAAGCATCATAATTATTATCATCATTATCTTCATCATAATCATTATTTTACACAACATACCATGACTGGTAAATTTAGTAAGTCATCACCACTCCTAGCATCCTCATTACCATCATCCCCTTCCTCATCACCTACGAATAAAGTAAATTACATTAAATAACATTTCTGGTCAAAACATTTTAAATGTATTTCCACAGCTTTATATAACCTATAATGAATCTGAGTTCATCCAAGGATTTTGTTATAGCTGGGCTCTGTTGAATTATAGTCGGGTAAACATTTTAGAGGTTTATGGCGATAAGCATATCTTCAATTTAAATTTGTTTTCTTATTAGTATTTAACATCGTTTTTCAACAGTATATCAGCAACGGTGGGCAGTTACCTTGCCAGTGTTCTGCCAACTTTCCCACATGAATCCGAGGTGGAGGACGAATGATATCAGATAAAATGTCTTTCATCAAATCGTCATGGAAAACATATGCCTCGCCAAGGGCTCGAACTCACGACCCCGAAATCCGTAGATCTGCGCTCTCCCTATTAAGCTAAGCGGGCGGGCATATTCATTTAAGCAAATGATGAATTATACTTATTTACTTATTTTGCTTGGTTTAGCGTCGCACCGGAACAACTATAGGTCATATGGCGACTTTCCAGTTTTTATGGTTCGATGAAGAGACATGTTTCCCCTCTGTGCATAATTTCATCACGAGCGGGCACCTGGGTAGAACCACCGACCTTTCGTAAGCCAGCTGGATGGCTTACTAACATGAAGACCTCAAAGCCCCTATTAAGGCTCGAAATCACGTCGATGAGGGGCAAATGATTTAAGGATCGCGATGAATTATATTTATTTATTTATATATTTATTTTATTGCGTCTAACGTCGCACCGGCACAATTATAGGTCATATGGCGACTTCCCAGCTTTTATGGTAGAGGAAGATCCAGGGTCCCTTTCCGTGCAATATTTCATCATGAGCGGGCACCTGGGTAGAACCAACGACCATTCGTAAGCCAGATGGATGGTTTACTTACATGAACACTCCAACGCCCCTAGTGAGGCTACAACCAACATCGATGATGGGCGAGTGATTTGAAGTTAGCGATCTTAGCCACTCGGACACAATGCTCCTAACCCCCTCGCGATGAATTATAAGCTTATAAAAATGTAACATATATTAATATTTTTATCAAAGGCAACCTAAGTAAATAAGTAAAAGAAAATCATTATTTTAATTCTTCTTCTTGATTTGCTTTGAAGTTGGGTTAAATTGAAATTAAGTATTGCATAAAATACTTTTTTCACAAAAGCATGGAAATTTTGTGAAGAAAAATGTCGATCTATATGGTTCTTACACAGGGTTGCCACTAAGTTTTGAAAATGAAATTTTCTGACTACTCACTGACTAAATCATAAGTTTCACTGACCAATGCCATCATATTTTGTTTGACTCCTCCAATACAGCCGTCCAATCCACCATTTTATATTCATTCTGTTTTAGATATAATAATCTTTTAATTACAATTACTAACAAGAGGGTCATGAAGACCCTAAATTGTTCTGCTGAGTAATATGAGCTACATGTTTCAAGCGTCAAACTGATCCATAACATATTCAGAACGTAATTCGGTAGGTCAAATTGGTGATCACTGATGAGGAACCCCTAATTACTTGAGGCCATATGTAAGTATGATTAAACAGTGTAGAAAATATGAGTATTTTATCCTATAAAATTCATACAAGTGACCCTGGGGTAGCGCCTCTTTTCAACCTAGAGGCATATATTAAACTATCTTGTAAGAAAACCACATATCAATTATCAAAGGCCTAGACTTTGAACTTCAAACAAGAAGATGTTTAAACTTTGCCTGTATAAAAGATAAAATGTAATGTCCTGTTAAGTCTATGTAAAACTTAGGACCCCCAGGGCAGGTCCTCTTATCACTCCAGGGGAAATTTGGTAGATGTTTTGTTTGTTTTGGGTTTACCGCCATTTATTCAACGGTATTTCCAAGGGACATAATTTGAGCAATCTTTATAGAGGACCGTTATCACATGAAGTCACATGCCAAAATCGAGGCTCTACGCCTTGCGGTTTCAGGCAAGAAGATCTTTTTTTTAAGTTTTGGCTTTGGTTGCCATTCAACCAAAATTCTTTTAACAATTTTTAAAGGAGGGCACCCATCCAAGGATTATATCTGCTAAGTTATGTGTAAGCTTTGATGAACAATTTTTTTTCAGAAATTGTTGACAACGGTCGACGAACGACGGACATCGAGCAGTCACATGAGCTTACCATGAGTCTTAGGCTTAAAATAATATGAGTTTAAACATTCTAATGATGATATTAGTCAGTGACAATCATTGGCTTGAACTAGGGTGTCTCTGTGGCCGAATGGTTAAGGTAGCTTACTTCAAATCACTTGCCCCTCATCGATGTGGGTTCGAGCCACAAATGGGGCGTTGAGTTCTTCATATGAGGAAACCATCCAACTGGCTTTAGTAAGGTCGCTGGTTCTACTCAGGTGCCCAATCGTGATGAAATAATGCACGGCGGGTCACCTGGGGTTTCCTCCTTCATCAATGCTGGAAAGCCGCCATATGATCTCTATTACAATCGGAGGGAAACCAATCGAATCGATAACTTCATATCTGAGCGACCTCTACCAAACTTAGACCATATATAGTGAATTGTCAAAACCAGTGCAAATGAAGTACAGTGTTCCAGAGGGGTCCGTTCTCGGACCAAAATATTTTACAAATAGAAAAAGTGGAAACTCCACAGGTCGCTCAACACAACAAAAACGATAATGTTGCAGGCTCGGTTTGATTGAGCCTGTTCATGGACGGTAGTGGAAATGCATGCTACCGTCCACGCCCTCTAGCCCCGGGTTGAGCAGAACTCAACATTTACACATGTTAAAAGTACAAAAAACAATTTAGAGACATCCGCAGATGTGTTCATACGGCGGTGCACATGGAACCTTCAATGCTACACTAGTGAATGTACAATTAATCAGCTGGTACAATATGCAAGAGACATGGACCAAATTACCATTGTTACGTCGGCGATGGGCAGCTTTATTTATTTTTCAAACCAACAAATCCGGTCTCTCGGAAGGATGCTTTACGCTGTGTTGAAAACGGTCTCGTCGAAACTGTATCGTGGATGAACAGCAACATGTTGAAACAATGCCGATAAAACCGAAGTTATTGTATTTACCTCCCAAAAAACAAAAAAAAACATATTGAATCGGTTTCTGTGAAAAATGGAGAAGTGAACATTAAACAATCTAAATGTGTAAGGGATGTTAGTGCTTTTCTAGACTCTAAGAAAAGCATGAAAAAACATATTAACTCAGTTTGTAGATCATACGGACATCTACGCCAAATAGGTCACATCAGGAAATATCTAAATACTAATAATACGAAATCGCTAGCAAACTCACTCGTCACTTCACGCCTTGATTATTGCAATTCGCTCTTGTATGGTGTTCCGAAGTCCTTGCTGAATAGACTACACAATCTTCAGGGCACATCAGCTCGAACCATAACGAGAATATTGCCTAATGATCACATTACGCCGGTCTTAAAAGAATTGCATTGGATACTTGGTACTCACAGAATGTACTTTAAGATTATAGTTCACACATACAAAGCATTGCATTACCAATATCAGCCAGAAAGAAATTTGAGATCCATGAACAAATCAAAACAACTGATTGTTCCAAAAAGCAAACCTGCCAGGTACGGTGATCGTAGTTTTTCATCAGCTGCACCGAAGTTATGGAATACCCTTCCGACTACCATTAGAGACGCCAAAAATTTTGGATGCTTTCAAAAGATCATTAAAAACAAACTTTTTCTTCAAGGTCTATTGAAACTAACTTATTAAACTTAATTATTTAATGTTGTTTATTGTTCTTTAAAATATCTAGTATAATTGATATGTAGAGTCAAGCCTGATTCTAGCTAACTACCTTTTAATGTTGATATATTTTTAAATATATTTTTGTGTTGTATTGTGTGTCCATGTGATATGTAGTTTGTACAGCGCTTTTGAACGTTTATTTTATAGATGAAAAGAGCGCTATAAATATTTGGTAAATAATAAAAATAAATAATAATTGTGTCAATGCGTTATTTAACATAATAAAATAAGTAACAAATATTGGTAAAACCGATGGATGCTCGCAAAAATTTGGGTGACGCGTCCTATGAATTCATGCTGAATTCCAAGCAGTGGTTGTTGAAGAATATTCCCGAATATAATGGCGCTATAGTTTACTAATGTTGAATAATCAAAGAGCAACAAAACAGTGAAAATCATCCAACCGAATCATGAAGAAAATATGCCCATCTTCTTTTGTTTGTAAAGCTAGCAATAACGTATGGCAAAATTCTGTTTGTTAAAATAAGGCTAGCAATAAGGTATGGCAGTGGTTACTGAGAAATATTCTGGAAAGGCATTGCACTTTATTATTCTACTGTTGATCAAACGGCAATAACTCGGAAAATCATCTGATCGGAACACAAAGATAAGATGATCAGCTTTTCTTAATAGTAAAACTAAAAATGAAGTTTCAGTGGTTACTGGGAAATAACCCGGACAAGAATTGTACCACAGTTCCCTTTTGTTGAATAATCAAAGGACAATAAATGAGTGCAAAAATCATGCAACCGGAACATGAAGCAATATGTGTATCTCTTCTTGATAGTTAAGCTAAGAATGGGTAAGTCCAACCAGTGCTGAGAAATACTCCGACAATAATTGTACTTAAGTATACTATTGTTAAATAATTAAAGGACAATAACTCAATGAAAGATCAACCGTCCAGCCAACAAAGATAATATGCGCATCTCTTCTTGATAGTGAAGCTTCATATGAAGAAGTTCCATTAAATTCCAACCAGCGGTTGCTGAGAAATGCTCCGGAAAAAAAATGTACTATAGTATACTATTGTTTAATAATCAAAAGGCAATAACTATATTATGACAAATCATCCGACAAAACACGAATATAATTCGCGCATCTCCGCTTGATGATAAAGCCCATGCACCCGCTTAGCCCAATAGTGAGAGTGCAGATCTACGGAGTTCGATCCTTGGGCGAGGCGTATGTTATTCGTGACGATTAGATAAAAGACATTGTGTCTTAAATCATTCGTCCTCCACCTCAGGTGCTTGCGGAGAACAGTTTTATACTGGTTTAGAATCCAGGAACACTGGTGAGGTTACCTGCCCGCCGTAAGATAACTGAAATACTGTTAAAAACGACGTTAAACCCAAATCAATCAATTAAACTTGTTGGATATTCATTTTTGTTTTTGAGAATAAAGCTTCATATGAAGTATTACTAAATTCAAACCAGTGGTTCCTGAGATGTACTATAGTATACTACTGTTAAAAATGTAATATCAATAAGTCAATGAACAAGAGCTGTCTCAGGAGACAACGCTCTCGGCTATTTCAGTGCTGGGCAGTGGAACTGGGCACATGAACTCATTACAATGGAAAATGTAGAAAATATACGCAACTCCTCTTGAGAGTGAAATGTCCCATGAATTTTGCTGAAATCCAGGCAGTGGTTGCTGAGAAATATCAGTTTACTAATTTTGAGTAATCAAAGGCAAATAATCAGTGAAAAAGTCCAACCGACACATAAAGGAAATATATGTGCATCCCCTCATGTTAGTAAAGCTTTCCATGAAGTATGGCTAAATTCCAGAAATCTCCCGGACAAGAATTATGCTATAGTGAACTACTGGTGAATAAGCGAAGGCGGCATTAACTTAATGAAAAATCATCAGGAACACGAAGATAGTATGCACATTCCCTCTAAATACGAAGGGACGGACCTACGACTAAATGCTTCCCTTTCAGGGAGCATACTAAATTGACTTGACTTAGCTATACTTATAAACACTGCTTGAAGACTGCCATAGCCACTGAAAATTTTGAGCATTGACCCAGAATTTCATTTTTCCGAGACTTTTCCCTGACATTTTTATTTTTTATTTAATGGGGGGTAACGTAGCACCAACACAATCATAGGTCATATGGCGACTTTCCAGCCTTGATTGTGGAAAAAAAACAAGTGCCCCTCCATGCATTATTTCATCACGAGCGGGCACCAGGGTAGAACCACCTACCGTTAGCAAGCTAGATGGCTATCACACATGAAGAATTCAACGCCCACAGTGACGGTCGAACCAACATCGATGAGGGACAAGTGATTTGAAGTCAGCAACTTTAACTACTCGGGCACAGAAACCCCGTGACTTTTCTATAATTTTATGCTTCACTGACAATTCACTGACCTTAAAAAATGTTCCCTGACCTTTCAAGGAAAGTGGCAACCCTGTTACAGTGTCAAACACAATGTATCTTTTAAAGCTTCTTATAATTCTGTATTTCGTATTTTAGTTGCAGCTCATTTAATAAAAGAACATTTAAAGTAAAAGTAACTTAATCAAACTATTGATGCTATCTACCTTTTGACACTGTTTTTGACTTATCCGATTTTTTGTCATCGTAAATATCCTGCAGTTTCGCCAATAGCAGATGCAATTTTGCAAGTTTTGCAAGTATTTTTATTGAAATAGCCTATCTACTAGGTGCTGGATATGGAGAATACAATATTAAGGTGGAATGCGCCTAATTTGAAGTTGTAAGGTTCCGTTTCGACATTTTGTTTACTATAAAATTCAGGATATTCCTCATATAATGCGTATTTTACTTTTTTAATATTTCTGTAACTTTTTCTCTACAAACCTTCAAACACGACCATTGACATTGCTCAGTTGAATATTTTTTCATGTATCTTTTGATTAAATTCTACTTAAAATAGGTTAAAATGAGTTTGTCTTGATCACGAGAACCAGAAAATCCATTGAATTACGCATTTTTTATCTGGGGTAGGAGTAGAGTAATGTAATTCAGCACAAAGGGTAACGGGGTGTTGATTTTGTCGCATTCTCATGTATCAAATATAATCTAATCATTAAAATCTGAGTTCTACACAGAAATCAATTCGCTAATGTAACAGAGTTTTAAAAGCTACTTTGATTTAATTTTACTAGGAGTTTATTCTAAAAGGAGGAGATACATGAAAAAAAGACTCAATTGAGCTATCTTGTGATTTGAGGGATAGGGGTAGTGTAACGTAATTTTAGGCGAAAATGAATTCGGTGACCCCATAATTTTATTCCTTCAATCTATTAAAGGTTTCATGATCATATTAGTTTTTTGTCAAATTCTATCGTTTGGGTTTTAAATAAGACAAGATTAACGCAAACTTTTTATTCAAAACTAAACGTCATATGTGACCATGACTGAGAAAATGGGTCCAGATGAGGAAATTTGACATTTTCAGGTTTTTGCATATTTAGAAAGTATATTCATTCAGAAATAAATCCTGAAAATTTCAGATGAAAATCTTCAAAACTGTCAATTTTATGACAGATTTTGTAACATAGATATTAAAAATGAAAACAGTACATTTCAGTTATCCTTTCTTTCTAGTTTATTTCTCACATACTGGTAATGGCTAACAATTCTGAAATAAATATATCTTTTGTTACAATTGCATGATATAAATAA
>NW_026460035.1:0-83863 GCF_021730395.1 Mercenaria mercenaria | reverse complement strand
TTATGGTGAAAAAACAAGTTTTTTGCAATTTTTGGATTAAATTCAAATCATAAAAAAGCGGCAGGGGGTGCGGGACAAGGTAAAAATAGCTAATTCGGCCCTTTAAAGGGGCCATCACTTTTAAAAACCCATAAGGGAAACCCCTCGCCATTTCAAGAAAGGAACCGAGATTTTAAAGGCGATACAATTGGGGTGCAATTTTGGGTTTTAAAAAATAAAATCATAAATGAAGCTGCTTTTTGTGCAGAAATTTCCCAAAATAGCAAATTTTCTGGCCCTTTCAGGGACCATAACCCGGAACCCATAAGGGAATCTGGCCAGTTCAAGAAAAAAACCAAAAAACCCTCATGGTAAACCCAAATTTTGGTGCCATTTGGTAAAAACCCAAATCAAAAAATAAACTGTTTTTTTTGCAGACAAGGCAAAATGCAAATTTTTGGGCCCTTTTCGGGGGCCATAACCCCGGGGGAAACCCCTAGGGGGGATCTGGCCAGTTCAAAAAAGGGAAACCCGTGACCCTTAAAGGTGATACAAGTTGTAAGCAAGTTTGGTTAAAAAAAAATAAAAAATTTGAAACCCTATCGTGCAGACAAAAAATTTTGACGGAGGGGACGGACGCACGAAAGGCACGGACGAACGGACAAGGGTGATCAAAAAAGCCACCTTGTAAAAAAATCCCCCCCAGGGAGCAAAAAATGGCAGGGGGAACGACGGACAAAGGGGTGATCACAAAACCCTCACCTTTTCACTTTTGACAGGGGGGCTAAAAAGGGTACTAGTAGTTTCCCCAGGGCGGGGCCCCCCCCCAAAACCCTTAAAAGAGGATATGCTGGACGGCCGGGTCCGGTTTCAGAAAAAAGGACTGGGGGGGGTATCATGCACAGGGCTACGGCGTGATTTTCCAGTGAGGTAGACTATAAAGTTTGGGAAATTGGGGCTCACTGCTAAAAAGTGAAAAACCGTCGTTTATTTTACGGGAAAATTTTTTTAAATAAACCCCTTTAAAAACCCCTAACACACGGGAACGCTATTGGGTTTTTACTGCCCGCCCTTTAAAATGACTGAAAAACCCCAAACAAAACCCACTTTTTTAAAAATTTGCAACTAGACTTACTTCCCTTTTTTAAAAAGGGCAACCCAAATAGGTTTTTCCCCAAATATTTTTTTTTTCGCAAAAAGCATTAGTGTTAAACTTTAAAAAAAAGGGCAGAAATTTAGTAAAGGGTTTGATAGTCTTTTTTAACAAAACCCCCAAAAAAGGAACTTTCTTTACACTTACAGAGAAGTTCCAATTTTTTCCCTAAACCAACAAAACCCCTTTTTTTTAAACTAATCTTAAATCCTTTAAACAAAATGGCGAAAAAGCCGCCTTTGACTTTTCCCCATATCCCCGTAAAAGGGCAGTTTTCCCTTTCCTTTTTCTTTTTTAAACCTAAAGGGAAAACAAAGACAGTGCCCAAACATACATTGTAATTGTTATTTAGTTTTCCTTTTCTTATGCAACTAAATAGGTATTCCAAATATTTTTTTTTTCCGCTAAAAGAAAATTAGTGTCTAAAACTTTTAAAAAAGGGCAAAATATAGTAAAGGTTGATGCTGTTAACAAACTCCAAAAAGGGAACAATCTTTACACTTACAAAAGAATTCCCAAAAAAATTTTCCAAAAAACCAACTAAACCCCTTTTTTTTAAACAAAATTTTAAAATTTTCCCGGTTATAAAAAGGGCTGAAAAAAGCCCCCCTTTGACTGTTCCATACCCCGGGTAAAAGGGCATTTCCCCATTTCTTTCTTTTTAAATCCTGAAAGGAATCAAAACAGTCAATCATACATTGAAATTTTTACTTAGTTTCCCCTTCGTATCCCAACAAATGGGAAATTCCCAAAAAAAAAAAAATTTAAATTTTTTTTTTTTTTTTCGCAAAAAGCATTAGTGTATATAACTTTTAAGAAAAGGCAGAAATATAGTAAATGGTTGATAGTCTTTTAAACCCATACTCCAAAAAGGGAAAACAATTTTTACACTTACAGAGAAGTTCCAGGATTTCCTAAACGAAAATTAAAATTTGCAACGAAAAGGACATTTTTTTAAATTTGTAACTGATTGCAAAAAAAAACCAGACCGAACTTGTAAAAAACAAACAGAGTATTTTTGGGAAATAGTAAAATCGAAAATCATTTGGGACGAATTCCAATGGGCCCCTTTATATAAATTTTCTTTTTTAAATTTTGGGAAACAGACGGGGAAATTTATCAAATAAATAATAACAAGAAAAAAAAATTTATTTGCCACATTTTTTGCACAGCTGACAAATTTCGTAATGAAAAATGGCATGGCACACATTTTTTAAACTTGTGCATAACTATGCATACCATTTCGAAATCCAACTGTATTTAATTTGCAACAAGATTTTACTTTCCCCTTTAAATTAAAAAGGGCCCGAAAAACCCGGGCCTTTGACCGCCATATCCTGTCAAAGGGGCGGCTTTTTTTCCCCTTTCTTTTTTTATCCTAAAAAGGAAAAAAAACAGTTCAATCATACAAAAAAATTTTGTTTACTTAGTTTTCCCTTCTGTATGTAGCAAATGGGAAACCCAAAATAGTTTTTTTTCCAAAAGCTTTAAAAGTATAAAACCCTTTTGAAAAGGAAAGAAATTAGTAAATGGTTGATAGCCCTGTTAACAAAACCCCAAAAAATGGAACAATTTTTTACACGACAGAAAAATTTTCCAGGATTTTCCAAAACCCCCAACAAAAACCCATTTTTTTAAATTTAATCTTAAAGGGCCGTTTATAAAAAGGGCCCTGAAACAGCCCCCCTTTTAAACTGTTCCATAGCCTGTCAAAAGAAATTTCCCCCTTTCTTTTTCTTCTTATCCTGAAGGAATCAAAGAAAAGTGTAAATCATACATTTTTTTTTGGGGAATTTTAGTTTTCCTTCTGTATAAAACTAAATAGTTTTTCCCAAAATTATTTTTTTTTTTTCGCTAAAAGCTTTAGTTTATATAACATTAGAAAAGGCAGAAATATGTAAATAGTTGATACCCTTTTAAAAATACCCCAAAAAATGGAACAATTTTTAAACATTTTACAGAGAATTTCCCCAGGATTTTTCCAAACCCCAACTAAACCCATTTTTTTTAAACTAATTTTAAAATCCCCGTTATCAAAAGGCGAACAGCCCCCTTTAACTGTTCCAAAACCCTGAAAAAGGGCACTTCCCTTTCTTTCTTCTTATCCTAAAAGGGAAATCAAAGACATGTAAACATACATTGTATTGTTATTTAAATTTCCCCTTCTGTAAGAAACCTAAAAAAAATTTTCCCAAAATATTTTTTTTTTGGGCTAAAAGAAATTAGTGTAAAAACATTAGAAAAGGCAAAATATATAAAGGGTTTGATAGTCTTTTAAACAACCCCCAAAAAAAGGGAAACCCATTTTTTCACTTACAGAGAATTTCCGGATATTAAAAAACCCCAACCTAAACCCATTTTTTTTAACCATTTTTAAATGTTGTTAGCAAAATGCAGAACTGCTCCCCCTTAAAAATTTTTCCAGTTTGTTGTCAAAGGGGGCCCCCCCTTTCTCTTTTTTATCCGGGAAAGGGAATCAAAAAACAGTGTCAATCATACATTGTAATTTTTATTTCGATTCCTTCTGTTGTAACTAAATAGGTATTCCAAATAGTTTTTTTTCGCAAAAAAGCTTTAATGTATAAAAAATTAAAAAAGGCAAAAATTGAAAGGGTTTTGAAATCTTTTTAAACATACTCCAAAAATGGAACAATCTTTAAAAACTTACAGAGAATTTTTCCAGGATTTTTCCAAAAAACCAACTAAACCCACCTTTTTACAAAAATTTTTAAAAAATGTTGTTAGAAAAAAGGGCAGAACTGCGGCCCTTGATTGTTCCAGTTGTTGTCAAATGCGGCTCCCCTTTCCCTTCTTATCCTGAAAGGAAAAAAACAGGCCCAAACATACTTTGTAATTTTTACTTGGGTTTCCCCTTCCCTTTTAGGGTCCCCAAATAGGTTTTCCAAAATATTTTTTTTTTTCGCAAAAAACCCCTTTAAAAAAAATTGTTATATAACTTTAAAAAAAAGGCAAAAATTAGTAAAGGGTTTGATAGCTTTAACATACCCCAAAAAATTTGGAACAATCTTTAAATTTCCAGAAAAATTTCCCGGGATATTCCTAAACCAACTAAACCCACTTTTGCCCACATTTTTAAATGTTGTTAGAAAAATGCAGAATTTGTTTCCTCCCTTTAGATTGTTCCAGTTTTTGTTGTAAAAGGGGGCCTTTCCCTTTCCCTCTTCTTATCCTAAAAGGAAAATCAAAGACAGTGCCAATCATACTTTAAAAAATTTTTCCCCTTCGTTTCCTTCTGTAGGGAACTAAATGGTTTTCCCAAATATTTTTTTTTTCGCAAAAAGCTTTAAAGTGTATTTTAAATTAAAAAAAGGGCAAAATATAGTAAAGGGTTTGATAGTCGGGTTTAACATCCCCCCAAAAATGGAACAATTTTTAACACTACAGAGAATTTCCGGGATATTCCCCCTAAAAAACCAAAAAAAACCCACCTTTTTAAAACATTTTTAAAAAATGTTTTTAAAAGAAAAAATGCAGCCCTGCTCCCTTAGATTGTTCCAGATTTTTTGTCAAATCGGCCCCCCTTTTTCTCTTTTCTTATCCGAAAGGAATAAAAAAACCGTGCCCAATCATACTTTGAAATTTTTTTTTACTTCGTTTCCCTTTCTGTATTAACTAAAATAGGTTTTCCAAATATTTTTTTTTTTTCGCAAAAAAGCTTTAGTGTATAAACAAAAAGAAAAGGCAGAAATAAATAAAGGGTTTTGATAGCCCCTTTTAAACAACCCCCAAAAAGGGGAAACAATCTTTACACTTCCCAGAAATTTTCCGGGAATTTTCCAACCCCCAAACCTAAACCCACCTTTTTACAAAATTTGAAATGTTTTTAAGAAAAATCAAAACCCTCCCGCCTTAAAAAGTTCCAGATTTTTGTAAAGGGGGGGGCGGTTTCCCTTTTCCTTTTCCTTCTTACCCAAAAAAAGGAATAAAAGACAGTGCCCAATCATACTTTGGGAATTTTTTACTTGGGTTTCCTTCTGTAGTAACAAATAGTTTTCCCCAAATATTTTTTTTTTCGCTAAAAGCATTAGTGAAAAAACATTAAAAAAGGGCCAGAAATAAAAATAAAGGGTTGATAGTTGTTAAACATCCCAAAAAAAATTTAAAAAATCTTTACACTTCCAAAAAATTCCGGGAAAATTCCAAAACCCAAATTTAAACCCACTTTTACCCCTTTTTTTTAAAATTTGTTACCAAAATGCAGAACTCCCGGCCAAAGATTTTTCCAGATTTTTGCCCAAAGGGCGGCCCCCTTTTCCCCTCTCTTCTTATCCGAAAGGAATCAAAAAACAGTGTCAATCAAAACCTTGTAATTTTTAAACTTCGTTTCCCTTCTGAATTAACTAAATAGGTTTTCCCAAAATGTTTTTTCGCTAAAAGAAATTAAAGGGGAATATAACTTTAGAAAAGGCAGAATATAGTAAAGGGGTTGTAGTCTTTTAAACATACTCCAAAAAGGGAAAACAATCTTTACATTTTACAAGAAGTTCCGGGATTTTCCAAACCAACTAAACCCACCTTTTAAACAAAATTTTTAAATGTTGTTAGAAAAAACAGAACGCGGGCCTTAGTTTTTCCAGTTTTGTTGTAAAATGGGGCCCTCCCTTTCTCTCTTTTTAAATCCTAAAAAGGAAAAAAAAGGGCAGTGTCAACATACTTTGAAATTTTTTTATTTTCGTTTCCCCTTCGAATGAAAAATAAAAGGTATTCCAAATATTTTTTTTTTCGCAAAAAGCATTAGTGTAATAACATTAGAAAAGGCAAAAAATATAGTAAAGGTTGATATTTCCTGTTAAAAAATACTCCAAAAAGGAAAAATTCTTTCCCCTTCCAGGGGAAAGCCCCAGGATTTTCCAAACCAACTAAACCCACTTTTTTACACATTTTAATGTTTTTAAAAAAAGCAGAACTGCTGCCTTAGATTTTTCCCCGATTGTTGTAAAAGGCGGCCCCTTTTTCCCTCCCCTTCTTACCCCTGAAAGGAATCAAGACATGTCAACCCATACATTGTAATTTTTATTTTCAAACCCTTTCGTTTTTAACTAAATAGGAAATTCCCAAAAATAGTTTTTTTTTGGGCCAAAAAGCTTTAGTGTATAAACCCTTAAAAAAAGGCAAAAAATATGTAAAGGTTATAGTCTTTTTAAAAAATACCCCAAAAAGGGAAAACAATCTTTACACTTACAGAAAAATTCCAGGATTTTCCCTAAAACCAACTAAACCCCCCTTTTTTAAACAATTTTAAAATTTCCGTTTATAAAAAGGGCTAACACCCCCTTTTTTGACTTTTTTCCATATGCCTGTAAAAAGGCAGCCCCTTTTTTCTTTTTACCTAAAAGGGAATTTCAAAGACAGTGCAATCTACATTGAAAATTTGGGTTACTTAGTTTTCTTCTGTATGAAACTAAATAGATTTTCCCAAAAATTTTTTTTTTTTGGGCTAAAAGCCTTAGTGTATATAACATTAAAAAGGGCAGAAATAAAGTAAAGGGGTTGATGTCTGTTAACATACCCAAAAAATGGAACAATCTTTACACTTACAGAAATTCCAGGAAAATTCCTAAACCAACTAAACCCCATTTTTTTTCCCACATTTTTAAATTTTTTGTTAAAAAAATGCGGGAACTGTTTGCCTTAGATTTTTTCCAGATTTTTGGGTCAAAGGGCGGCCTCCCCTTTCCTCTTCTGACCCCTAAAAGGGAATCAAAGACAGTGTAAATTTCCTACATTGTTATTTTCCCTTCGTTTTCCCTTTTGTATTTTAACAAAATAGGTATTCCAAAAATTTTTTTTTTTTGGGCTAAAAGCATTAGTTATTAACTTTAGAAAAGGCAAAAAATATAGTAAATGGTTGATAGCCCTTTTAAAACATACGGGGAAAAAAGGGAAAAATTCTTTACATTTTAACAGGGGAAGTTCCAGGATTTTCCCTAAACCAATTTCCCCCCATTTTTTTTACACTTTTTTTAAATGTTTTAGAAAAATGCAAAACTCCCTCCCTTTTGGGATTTTTTCCCCAGTTTTTTTTGGTCAAAGGGGGCCCCCCTTTCCCCCTTCTTACCCTAAAGGAATCAAAGAAAAGTGCCCAATCAACATTGAAATTTTTTTATTTCGTTTCCCTTTTCCTTATGTAACAAAAATAGGAAACCCCAAAAAGTTTTTTTTCGCTAAAACATTAGGGGTATATAAAATTTAGAAAAGGCAGAAATTTAAGTAAAGGGTTTTTGATAGTCTTTTAACATACCCCAAAAAAAATGGAACAATCTTTACATTTAAACCAGGGGAAGAAAAAAAAAATATTTCCAAAACCCAAAAAAAAACCCCAAAATTTTTTTAAACAAATCTTAAATGCCGATTTTTCCAAAAGGGCCCTGAAAAACCGCCTTTGACTTTTTCCATAGCCTGTCAAAGGCATTCTTTTCCCTTTTTCTTTCTTCTTATCCTGAAAGGAACAAAGACATTTGCCCAAACATACTTTTAAATTGTTACTTAAAAATTCCTTCGTAGCAACTAAATGGTATTCCAAAAAGTTTTTTTCCCGCTAAAAGCTTTAGTGTATAAAAACTTTTAAAAAAGGCAAAAAATTTATAGTAAAGGGTTGATAGCCCCTTTAACTACTAAAAAAAGGGAACAATCTTTACACTTACGGGAAAAATTCCGGGATATTCCTAAACCAAAAAAAACCCCAAATTTTTAAACAAATCTTAAAATCCCGTTATAAAAAGGCGAACAGCCCCCCTTTGACGTTCCATACCTGTAAAGGGCAGTTTTCCCCTTTCTTTTTTTTCTTATCCTGAAAGGAATAAAAGACAGTTTTCAATCATAAAACTTAAATTGTTATTTTAGTTCCTTCTGATGCAACAAAATAGAAAATTCCAAATTTTTTTTTTTTCGCTAAAAGCATTAGTGAAAAATAACATTAAAAAAAAGGCCAGAAATATAGTAAAAGGTTAAATATCTGTTAACATACTCCCAAAAAGGGAAAAATCTTTACACTTACAGAAAAGTTCCAGGATATTCCTAAACCAACAAAACCCACTTTTTACACCTTTTTAAAATGTTGTTAGAAAAAATGCGGGAACTGCTGCCTTAGAGGGTTCCCAGTTTGGGTTTGTCAAAGGCGGCCCCCCCTTTTTCTCTCTTTTTATCCTAAAAGGGAAATCAAAACAGTGTCAGCATACTTGAAATTTTTTACTTCGATTCCTTCTGTATGTAACTAAAAAAGGGTTTTCCCAAAATATTTTTTTTTCGCAAAGCTTTATGAATATAAAAATTAAAAAGCAAAAAAAGTAAAGGGTTGTGTCTTTTTAACATACTAAAAAAAAGGAAAAATTTTTTTAAACACTTACAGAGAATTTTCCCCGGAAAATTCCTAAACCAACAAAACCCCATTTTTTTAAAACTAATTTTTAAATGCCGTTAAAAAAGGCTGAACGCCGCCTTTGCGGGTTTCCATACCCTTTCCCCAAAGGCACTTCCCTTTCTTTCTTCTTACCCCTGAAAGGAATCAAAGACATGTCAATCAAATTTTGTAATTGTTCCCTTGGGAGTTTTCCTTTCCCTGTATGAAAACTAAAAAAAGGTATTCCAAATTTTTTTTTTTTTCGAAAAAAGCATTTGTAAAAACATTAAAAAAAGGCAAAAAACAGTAAAGGGTTGTTTAGTCTGTTAACAAACTCCAAAAAGGGGAACAATCTTTACACAAACAAGAAGTTCAGGATATTCCTAAACCAACTAAACCCATTTTTTTAAACAAATCTTAAATCCGTTAAAAAAGGCTGAACAGCCCCCTTTGACTTTTTTCCATACCCTTTTAAAAGACAGTTTCCCCTTTGTTTTTTTTATCCTAAAAGGGAATCAAAGACATGTCAATCATAAAATTGTAATTGTTAATAGATTTTCCTTCTGTATGCAACTAAATAGTTTTTTCCAAATATTTTTTTTTTTGCAAAAAAGCATTATTGTAATAAAAATTAGAAAAAGCCCAAAAAATTTTGAAAAAGGGTTGATAGCCCTTTAACATACTCCAAAAATGGAAAAATCTTTACACTTACAGAGAATTCCGGGATATTAAAAAACCCAACAAAACCCATTTTTTTAAACAAATTTCTTAAATCCCTTTAATCAAAAGGCTGAACAGCCCCCCTTTGCCTGTTCCATACCGCAAAGGCAGTTTCCCCTTTTTCTTTTTTCCTTATCCAAAAAGGGAAAATCAAAGCCCAGTGTAAAATCATACATTGTAATTTTTAAACTTTTTTTTCCTTTTCTGAATGAAACCCTAAAAAAGGTTTTCCCAAAAAAGGGTTTTTTTTCGCTAAAACCTTATGTATAAACCATTAGAAAAGGCAAAAAAATATAGAAAAAGGGTTTGATAGTCTTTAACAAAACCCAAAAAGGAACAATTTTTTACACTTACAGAAAATTTCCCAGGATATTCCGAAATCGTTTTGAAATGCAACGTAAGAGACATTTTTTAAAATTTTGTAACTGTTGCTTAAAAAAAAAGACCGAATTTGGTATTTTAAACTACCAAGAATTTTTGGGTAAGAAAAATCGAAAATCTTTTGACGTTTTCCCAAATACCCCTTTTATATAAATTTTTCTGTTCATTTTGGGACAGCCCGGGAAATTACAAATAAATAATAACAAGAAAAAAACAAAAATTTTTTTTGGCCACATTTGTTTGCACAGTTTAAAAATTTTCGAAAAGCAAAGGAAATGGCACACATTTTAATTTGTGCATACTACCCTACCATTTCGAAAACCAATTTAAACAATTTGCAACTGGGATTTTAACATTCCCAAATTAAAAAGGGCTGAACAAACCGCCTTTGACTCGCCCATATGCCTGAAAAAAGGGGGCCCTTCCCTTTTTTTTTCTTTTTACCCCTAAAAGGGAAAATCAAAGAGTGTCAATCATACATCGAAATTTTTTACTTAATTCCTTCGAATGTCTAAATAGGTTTTCCCAAAAAAGTTTTTTTTTTTGGGCTAAAAGATTAGTTATAAAAACCTTAAAAAAGGGCCCGAAATATAGAAAATTTTTTTTGAATACCCTTTTAACATACTCCAAAAAAATGGAACAATTTTTAAAATTTTACAGAGAATTTTCCGGGATATTCCTAAACCAACTATACCCCTTTTTTAAACTAATCTTAAATCCCTTTATAAAAAGGCTGAACAGCCGCCTTTGACTTTTTTCAAATCCTGTAAAAGGGCCCTTTTTCCCTTTCTTTCTTTTTAAACCTAAAAGGGAATCAAAACGGGGGCCCCCCCCAGTCATACATTGAAAGTGTTACTTAATTCCTTCGGGAAAGAAACAAATGGGTTTTCCCAAATATTTTTTTTTTTCGAAAAAAAGCTTAGTGTAAAAACTTTAAAAAAGGGCAGAAAAAAAATTTAAAGGGTTGATAGTCTGTTAACATCCCCCAAAAAAAGGGGAAAAAACTTTACACTTAAAAGAAATTTCCCCGGGATTTTCCCTAAACCAACTAAACCCATTTTTTTTAAACTAATCAAAAATCCCTTTAACCCAAAAAGCAAACACCGCCTTTAAACTGTTCCAAATGCCCTGTCAAAGGCAGTTTCCCCCTTTTTTTCCTTTTTAATCCTGAAAGGAATCAAAGACAGGAAATCATCCTTTGAATTTGTTATTTAAATTTCCCTTTCTGTTTCAACTAAAAGGTTTTTCCAAATTTTTTTTTTTCGCAAAAAACATTAGTGTATAAAAACATTAAAAAAGGGCAAAAATTAAGTAAATGGTTGATAGTCGTTAACAAACCCCAAAAAAGGGAAAACAATTTTTAAACACTTAAGAAATTTCCCCCAGGAATTCCGAAATCGTTTTGGGAAAGGCAACGTAAGAACATTTTTTTAAATTTGAAACTGATTCTTAAAAAACAGAGCAAACTTTTTAAAATAAACAGCAGAGTATTTTTGGGGTATAGCAAAATCGAAAAAAATTTTGACGTATTCCAATGGGCCCTTTAAATAAATTTCTGGTTCATATGGACAGGCGTGGAATTATCAAATAAATAATATCAAGAAAAAAACAATTTATTTGCTACATTTTTGCACAGCTGACAAATTTCGATATGCAAATGGCATGGCACACATTGTTTAACTTTGTGCATACTATGCATACCATTTCGTAATCCAACTAAACTACAGTCAAGCCTGTGTTAAAGACCACCTCTTAAAAGAGACCACCTGACACTAAAGACCACATGTTTTGTTTCTCATTTTGATATTTAAAGTGTATTTTAACCTGTGAATAAAGACCATCTCCAGATAAAGACAGTTTGGCTCTCCCAAGGGTGGTCTTTATAAACAGGTTTGACTGTATTTCTATTTTAATATTGTATCGAACAAACCTTCATGTTTTCTTTCACTGTTTCTGAAAACGTTGCTACTGCTGCATCCATTTCTTTCTGAAAAAAAATCGAAATTCATTGGATCGTTTTGCAAACAAGATACAAAGTGTATGGAAAGTGTAAGGAATGTTCTCGTGCTTAAATGGGCCTGTGTCGATCATCTGGTGCACCTGAACAATTTTCAGAATCTCAATTTTTAATTGTTGTGTAATATGTACCGTTACTTAACATACAACATCAAATCAAAAAAAAGCAATATGGTGATGAATACCCAAAGACAGCAGCTTATTAAGAAAATCTTAGTGGAACAACTTTAAATGCACCAATAAACAGAAGCCAACATAAAACATTGGTTAAAAGTGAAATAAATATCAAATAGGTACTTTTACTTACTACTGATCGCGCAGACAAAATATAACCTACATTTGTTTAAATCTCTTTGTATTCAATATAAAACATGTTAAATTTCTTCATGGCTTACACTGACAGTTATTTTACATGTTGTAGTGAGGCCCTGATAGAAAGTTAAGAAGTACATAAATATAAAGTAAAATAATGTACAAATTCCATTTATAAAATTTTACATTAAGAAACGTTATAAAGTTTTGATCTTTTAGCCAAAGTTATTTATTGTTCTCTATGATGATATATTTTTATACAAAATTAATATATTAAATGTAAATTGTATCCAACAATGAAATATTAAAAAAGAGTTGAATTGTTTAAACATTTGTGTAACAACGTAGCTAGACTGGCTATATTCATTTCGATGAATAGTTTTGAAAGTGTTTCTTATGCTTTAAAAAATGTAACACAAACAAGTCATTGTAATCTAATGAAAGTACAACATGTAAATGTAGTGTTTGTAATTACATCATTTTAAGGTAGCTGAAAGGTAATGACTCTCGGCAATATATTTTAAGCAATTCAACATTCTCCGGATGGAACTTTCATGATAATTGCTTTCCATGAAAAACGAATAATTGCTGAAAAAGCATTTGAAGATTACTTTATCTGATGATATTCGTTAAAGGTCATCTGCCCTTTACAGTCTATAAAGGTGTTTTATTTATTGTTGTAAACAACTTTAGCGGGTAACTTCAGATATCAACATTAATTTACAACTTAAAACTATTTACACAACTTGAAAACATATTTTGCTGTGGCCTCTCATTTACCATTACATCAATTATCACATGAATTGATTGCATTTATGAGTGGTAAATATTGATGGTAAAATGACGTATGGGTTTGTTTACATTATAAATCTTTCATAACTTCTTTAAGGTAAATTTCTCATATGGTTTCTGTTAGCATACTATAAAGAGCACGTCATTCTCTTTAACTCAGATTTTAGATCATCAGGTTTAAACTTTAGGCTAGTCTTGAAAGACAAAAGGAAGTTCAGTATAGGCTCTTTCAAAGTGTCTCAACATACACTATACTCTTTTTACTTTTTTAGCGGGAAGACTTTTGATATAGATTTAAATTGGGAAAATCCAAAAATAATTAAAAAGCATAAATACAAAGTTATCTAGTTTGCTTAAATCTAGAAATTTCGAGCAATCTTTTTCAATTTTTCTATTTTACAGGGACAGGGGGAAAAAAACATAAAAAATTTATAAACAGTCACTTTCAAAAATTTTTCATCAAAAAGCTGTAAAGTTGAAAAACTTTTTTGCACCATCTCTAATTACATGTAGCCAAAAAGAACAAAGCAAAAAGCACTTCGGGGAAAGAACGCTATGGAAAAAAAAGACAGATAGAAAAATATTTTTGTGCTACAAAAACTCTTTTTACCGGGGGCCAAAAAGGGGACTAAAAAAGAGCGTTTCGGCTGTATTGACTCTAATAACTTGGAAATTAGCCTAGCAAAAAAACTTCGTTCATTTTTAAATTATTTACGGGTGGCCGAAGATTTGTTTGTTTTTTTTGGGGTTTAACCCGTTTCCCAACATAATTCAGTCTGTAACGGCGGGCAGTTAACCTAACCAGTTTTTTTATGTTCCGGGTTTTCTTTACCAGAAAAACCTTTTCTCCGCAAGTAACCCAACTTCCCCCATAAATCAGAGGTGGAGGACAAATATTCAAAAAAATGTCTTTATCAAATAGTCCGGAGACATACCCCCACCCCGGGGATCGAACACACACCCCGAATCCGTAACCAAACGCTCCCCACTGAGCTAAGGGGGCGGGCTGGGGCCCAGTAGACGTTTGGGAAAAGTATTGGTGCTGTATTGATGTCTGTTTACTGTGGCCATAAGGACTAACAAGAAGAGAAAATTGGTGCATATTGAATTTTATTTACAGGCCTTAGAAAATTTTCAGAAAGTACATAGTTCGTTTTAAATTCTTTTAAAAGGGGCCATTGGGACTACCCGAATAGTACTATCAGAAGAGAAATTTGGGCAAATTTTGACCCCTATTTACCGGGGCCTTTTAGGACTATAAAAAGATTTTTTGGGTGTTATATTACTCTATTTACCGTACCCATTTAGGACTAGTAAAAAGAGTACTTGATTCTATATGAATGGCAATTGACTGTAGCCAACGGAGTAGTTAAAGATACTCGTGCAAAAAGACGCTTTTTCATGGCATAGAGGACAGTCAAAAAGTAATTGTTTCTAACTGGCCTTTTACAAAAGTGGCAAAATTAGGACTAGTGAAACTAATTCTTGCTAAAAAAACTCTAATTATGCGACCATAGAGGACTAGTGAGAAAGTACTTTGCGTTATTTTTAATTTTAACTGGAAACATAAAGACTACCCAAAAAGGGGAATTCGTGCGATATTTATAGGTTATTAGTTTTGTATCCGAAATATGCACGATTCTTCACGGGGAAATTTTGCGTGATATTAGGGGCGAAAATCTTCCGCTGAAAACTGTGCAAAGATAAAACCTTTTTATCACATACCTCTCCCGTAAAATAAAATTAAATGCTTTGTAAATTTTTGTTTAGTTCAATAACTTTAAAGGATTAGAATCTGAATTAGAGAAAAAAAAAAAATGCAACAACACACACTAAATTACGTCACGCACCCGAAGAAATTTAGGCGTCCGTTATGAAAAAAAAAGACTTTTCCCAACCCGTGTAGCTTTAAAGGGAAAGAAACAGTAGTAATAACCTATTTACGGCCATATAGGCGTAGTCAGAAAATAAAAGGTGCGTATTTTTCCGTTAATTTTCGTAGCAATAGAATGTCAGGAAACGAGTAATTAATCCCGGGGGAAAAGCCTACTTTTTTTTCCATCTTGAAAAATAAAAAGGGCCAATCGCAAGGGGACAAAGGGGTTATACAGCTACAAACAAAAAGAATGTCCTTTGTAGACTGGCGAAATAAAAATCTCTATATAAAATTTTCCTCTGGGTACGTCCTAAAAAATTCGTTACCAATGATTTGTACATGATTACATTATAGTTAGATAATTACAGGGGTCACAATCACAAAGATAATTCTCATTAAAAATTTTAGCTCAAACCCCTGCTGGGACTAACTTGACTTGTTTTTTAAAAATTACCGCAACAATGTCATTTTATTCAACAAAATATGGTCCTAAGCCTAGAGCTCGGGCCTCTGCCTCTTAAAAGAAAATTGCAAGTCTATTTGATTGTCCTGACCCTACGGAATTCCCCTTTTGGGCCATCACCTTTGTATTTGGTTGACGAAACGCGTACTCGATAGTACGAGATGAAAACGCGAAATCACGAAAAATAAAAATAACGAAAACCGAAAAAAGAGAGAAACGCCATACTACGATAACAAAAAGCGTAATACGATTCATGAGAAAGCGATATACTATCGCGTTTTTCAACCCCCGTATGCGCGTTTTCACCACGTAATATCGTGAATCGCGTTTTCGTTATCGTATATCGTACTATCGCGTTTTTCACTATCTACTGCGCGTTATCACCCGTATGCGCTTATCATCTCGTACTGCGCGTTATCACCACGTACTATCGCGTTATCACCATCGAACGTCGCGTTTCATTATCGCACCATCGCCTTCCGGGGGCTCGCATGGCTCAAAATTAAAAATCTTCCAGAAGCAGTACAAAAGGACGAGTTTATACAATCCATTTTAAAAGGGGATGCCTACAGGGGAAATACTTGTTTTATTTAAAACGGATTGGGGGAGAATTTGGTTTGTTTCTTTTAGATATTTTTAAAATTTTTTGTTCGTTTTTTAAAAATGTTTACAGTTTGCAATTGTTTTTCAATCAAACTTGACATATTTACTAAACCTTGCTTTTGCTATGATCTAAAAGACATTTTTTTACAACCATCTCTTTTTTTTGCTTTCAGTTTTAAGCATACATACAAGAAAAGTAAAGTTATATAGAGAAAAAATCTTTCGATGAGTTCTGTCATAAAAAAATTGTATAAAATTTTTTACTCTTAAAAAATTGCTTGTCTAAAAGTTTTTTGGAAGGATATAGATCCAACTATGTCTGGATATTTTGCTTTAGAACTACAGCCTAAAATTCCAACCCGCCTCGCATAGGGGAATATGCAATTCGAACGCAGGCCTTGATGTGAAAATCAGATTTTATTGGATCCCATATCTACAGCGCTAGTTAGCCAAAAGCACATAATTAACCATCATTTCGTTAAAAGGGTTTTCCATTTGCAACTTAAGAGGGTTTAAAAAAAGATTTTGAACTTAAGGAGACGAAGCGTGTGGGGGGTGTTGAAGAGGTTCATAATGCTATACAGGTATAATTTAACTGCATTTCTCATCCTGTAAAATCATCATTTTGAGTAAAATGGGCGTTAACTCTGCAACTTTGGTGGTACCCCGCGTTAATTTTTATTTACATGTGAAAATGAAATTAAAGGCCGCCATTAATTTGCCACGGACAATATTGGCAAAAAACGCAAGGTACTTCTACAAAAGCTTTGAACTTTTAAATGGTACTGAAATGATAGCCCCTATCATCCTATAGCAGCCAACAACTTTATCACTCTAGTCTTATTCTTTTTAATAAATATTGCTATTATAATATCTTGTCCCATGGGAAATGGGCCGATTTCCTATGGGAAACGGTCATTTCCCATGGGAAAAATGCTTTCCCATGGACGGTGTTTTCCCATGGTGAACTTTGGGAATCTTTCCCATCGGAATTTCCCATGGGAAAACCTTATTTTTTTTTATTTTCATATAAACAATTCAGACAAACATCATGCTGTTTTATAAAAACTCTTTTATAGCATTCTGGCTAGTTTATTTGTTTGAAAAAAAGATAATTTAGTTTTCCCATGGGAAAGACTTCCTTTGGGAATCTCATAGGAAATTGTTCCCGTGGGAATAGTTCCCATGGGAATGCTTCCTGTCGGAACTGTCCCAAGGGAACTTTCCCATGGGATCGTTCCAATAGTACATATTTCTGTAGAATTTTTTTCCCTAGTGAAGAGTTATGCAAAAAAATGGAGCAACCTGCCTTAGTTTCAAAAGTGCAGCGCAAATCTACAGATCACGTGGTCGTGAGATCGGTCCTCGTGCGAGGCGCATCCGCCCCTATCTTCTCCATGGAACGATTTGATTATAGACATGTGTCTAAAAGCGGAAGGTTTATAAAATTTAATCCTTTTTAGGCTTGCTAAATAAAACAAATCGTTGACAGCTTTAAAGATATAAATTTTCTATTGGGTAACATACACTTTCACACTTTCAAAATGACCTTTTGGGTCGATTCATATACTAATATTGCATCTGTGGTCGATCATCTCGGTTGTGATTCACTTTTATAAATCTAACACGAATGCACAGTGCCGTAACGTGATGTTTTCGAGAACGCCCCATGTGATTTTTAGAGTATTAGCAATTCTAATTCAATTAATCGTATCATATTATATTGTTTTGATACTTATTCGCACCCATCTACCTACAACAAAGACATGGTGTTTCGTCGGGGCGTTCAGTCTAACCACTGCAACACGTTTCGTACTTAGCTTTGTTAATGTTTATTTTAAGTAAAACAAGTATTCAGATAACGAGAGCACCCTTATTACACATTTTGAATAAAAAAATAAAATAAAGGCTCTCATGAAGAATTTTTATCACAGGCAAGATTTGTTATGCGGTACATCAACATTTCTTCTTTCTTGTAGGGATCCGCCATGTTTTCGTGTTGCAACAAATGCAGAATCCCGGGGTTTCTAAGATTTCTTATACACGAAATGGACTAGTTAAAACTCTTTAAGTTATAAAACAGTGCATAAACCGAATGCAGAATGATATTACCTCTACCATCAATGACCTGCGCAGGGTATCTGTTGATTTTTTTTCACGTTGACGTTATTTCCATTGAAATATAATTCCGTTAGGGGCCTAATACCTTTACTCTTTACCAAACGGGAACGTGCATATATTAGAATGTTTTATACCGCACGTGACTCTCTCTGTTACACAGTTTTTATGGCTAGAATATCTACGAGCGACCAAGTAATCCGATTAAAATGACGCTGACGTCGAACGGTATTACACGAGTTTTTTAAACAAATAATCAAGGCCTTCGCGTTGTTTATCGGCTGATTTTACCACGGTTCAGAGTTCGATGCCTAGGAATTGAACAACGAGGGCGTTAGCCCGAGTGTTTAAATACTGAAGCCTCTGAAACGATGAACGTGTAATTAGCATATCACAGAAGGCCTTGATTTGTTCATTCTGACATGCTCTTGATATATTTCAAATAGATATAATACTGGACTGTTTACCTGAGGAGTAATGTTCGAACGTCCATGTGGCAATATGACGTCACACTTGACTTATAATGCTCTCTATAACCGTCCGCGCGTCAACCGTTGTTTCAATCGCAGAATATATATAGCTTGATTTTCTTTGTTAACTGGAAAAACATCGAACCAGGGTTAGAATTATGTTTTTTATTTCATTTGTACGACGTAACCCATCAATAAAATGTATGTGTAATACAAATGTGAGGTACAACTTATATATTAATTTCCTACATTTACGGACCAACGTCATATGTGGATGCATATTTTGCATATACAAGCACTCAGAATAAAGCGTGCATCAGAAAATTAAACGCCCATTATGGAAACATGTATATGCGCTACGCTTATTATATACAGCCATAGAATTCGCTGCGGCGCGTTAAAGTAATACGCGTGTGTGAGATATAAATTTACGCGTACACTTATAAATGTATAAGTAAACGCGTATATCTAGTGCCGTGAGAATTTGCGTGCACGCTTAAAATAATGTGGCCACTGTCCACCCGTGCGTTAAAATGTTTGGTGCACGTTGACATGGATATGTCTTATATTTCTGGCCAGCAGAAATCTTTTTCGACTTTGCTGTTAATTTCATTTGACAAGGAATCGACATCTACGAAAGGGGTGTGGGAACGCTAACTGATATTACGACTTCGCGCTAATAAAACTTACGTTAAACTATACAAAACTGACACTACAATGATACAATCAACGCTAATGATACAAATCGAGGCTCTCTAAAAGATACAAAACTAACGCTAATGATACAACATTTTAGGCTCCCTAAACGATCAAATCGTTTTACGGCTAAAAGATACAAATTTTTGTATGGGGTATATGGAGAATTTCTACTTTGTTGACGATTTCCTAAAATTATTATCTCATTTTATAAAGACCTGTCACCGGAGAATTGAAATATAGTGTTATATGTTTTCCCCGCTAATAAATTATACATGATCCCAACTGTATTTTCTGCGTACTCACTGTACATCCTTTCACTCATTGTATTCCATAAAACTAGTTACAAAAACTAGTGAACTGAAAGGAAGTTGAAGACATAGGCATAATGAGCCCAGAATACAGGTCAAGATATAATCATATTTTGTCAGTCCGTCTTGCGACAAGAGAGGACGACCGAATTAACGACTGCTATCATAACTTTAGGGTACAATCTAGATCGAATCTGCTTTTGCGTGCCGCGCACATTTCAAAATACACGTGCACTTAATATACATGTCGAGGATCTACATGAGTGTCCTGCACAATTACTTATGCACGAGTTGAATAAAATGATAAGATGAAAGCTCTGCCAAGCATTTTATGAGTTTAATACATTCTATGCGTGGGGGATATTTTTCTTATCACCTGTAAGCATTTTTCTGCTTCCGAGGGATTCTGAAGATGTTATAAAACGAAAATGAACCTGGCGCTAAAACTATATTCTGGATAAAGCGCAAAATACTAGTATTTGTTAAATGAATACACTACCTCAACGTCTTTAACCTTTTAGAAATACGCAGGAATTCTGCGTTTGTTTTTTCACGTTGACGAGGCGTAATTTATAAACAAATAAACATATATCTTAAACATGCCAAGGTAAGTACGCACACATAGAATGTGTGTTCTTGCCTACCTAGAGGGAGGGGACAGTATACCCTTTGTCCGGGCACGTGCCAGGGACAGATATTCCTCTGTCTTTCCCTAGGAAAAAACTCTTGTCTGAAATAGCGCGCTCTAGGTGACGTCAATATTACTGGCACTATTGTATGTCACACAATTTATAAAATGAAGCTATCCGAAAAGATATAAATCCACTTGTCTCTCACGATCTATTTGCACGTGAGCAAGAAAATGATCTAACACCGTTGTTGCCTGTATAAGACCATGCTGTTTCCCAACCCTCGGGACAGCTTGGATAAAAAACCTCGCGAACGCTCGGTTTTCATTCTACCTGTTCCCTCGGTACTGAAACCCCGTCTAACACAGATGGCATGTAAGATTCTTTATATTCTTGCCTTCTTCCTAGCAGGGAAAGTATACATTTGTTCGTCACGTGCCAGGGATAGAGAGATTTTTTCATGTCTTTTCATAGGGCAACACTTTTCTAAAATAAGCGTACACTTTGTGAGTCACATAGCACTGGCACTATTATGACGTCATTAGCTATAGATCTATTAATATATCAGTTAACATGGAAGGCAACAAAACCACATATCTCCAGAATCACAACAAACAATGCAAACAGAAAACTAGGTTTCCTCAACGTACCTCAAAACGAAACATGAAAGCATTCAAACTCTAGCATACAAACATTGTCAGACCGCAGCTTAAATATGCCTCCTGTCTGTCACCACAATACACAGGTCACATTCACAAGCTTGAATGGCCGCTGACGCACAATGGGTCAAGAATGATTATTCCCGTTATTCCATTAACACAAATGCAAAAATACCCTTGACTGCGCACGCTGAAAACCGACTTCTAGACTCTAAGCTTGTATGTTCTATAAGATATACACTGGCCTTGTAGCCATCTCCCTCCCCAATTACTTACAGGCCCCTACCAGGTTTAACTGGCACATGCAAATCCTTACGCCTTCGTCGGTCCAAAGTCAATTCCGATTAACTTGAATATTCTTTTCCCCCCACACTTGCAGTCTTGTGGAACGGGTTACCACAATATTGCAACCATGCCTGACCTTAAGTCCTTCAACAGGCAGTGGCACTACAGCTCAGTTACTAAGAACTGCAATTGTTTTTATCTTTTAATCTAGCCTTTTTAAACAATTTACAGCATCCATCACTTTCACCTTCTTACTATTGCTGAAAGAACTGTCTTTCATTTGTCTTTTATCTGTACTATCACGACACGCACCCTGCCCATAATACTCGCGAAGGGTGAGGCAGTTATAAGAGATAGATAATCATCTAACATATCTGGCTGTTTTCGTACGATAGCTGTTTTCCCACCCTTCGGGACAGTGTGGAAGTTAAAAACCGCGGCATTCCCCGTCTTATCAGTGGGGAGAAAGGCACGAATGTAAGATCCGATATATATTCTACTGTGAATAAGGTTAGCGTTCGGTTTAATCTAACTTTGTAGTTTGCATTTAAATGCCCTGTTGTACGTTCAAATGAGTGAGTATTAAATCTCTTCTAATCTCTTCTACACACTCGGATAACACTTTCTTTCATAGGTTTAATGAACGCGGGTGACAGAATGCGAGAAGGCAAGTGATTTAATTATACCTCAATTTTATCTACAATGGTAAATCCCATTACCAGAAAAAGAGATATTTTACTATCCAAAAATTTCACATGTTGAACACGTGGACCAAGCCGAGTGGGACTGTCAGTTCATGTGACCAACACTGATATTTTGAATGTCATATAATGGCAATAACTTCTTCAGGTTGTTTAGTCAAATGATTGCCTCCCTTTGTACACATGTAGTGTATGACCTTCACTATATTAAATATTGGTACAAGGCGATTACCGCGCTAAGATGAAACGTTTAATTAATGAATTAAACCACATTTTTTTAAACAAAAATTATGCTTAATTTTTGTTTGGTATCATAATAATATCATCTGGGGCATCGTGTGTGACATTGATATTGTCAACCCTCGAAACAGAATGTCACCGAGGCGAAACAACTCGCTTTCGCTCGGGTGCATTCTGTCCTCGGGTATATAATGTCATTTAGATCTATAAGTAATGACATTCTGGAGCATAGCAGTTGAAATAAGCTAAGAGGTTTTTATTAGTATAACTTTTATTATATTTAATTTAAATTTTGTATTAAATGGGTATATCCTATAATTTTTAATTTCTTCTATATTTTAAATCATAAGGCCAAATACTTTTTATCTAACCAGTGTATATTTTAAATTATTTTGATTTTCACATATACGTATTTTAAGCCATAATCAGGCTCCTTTTCGCCCATGATTTTAAAACTCCGGAGACATATCCTGCAATTACTTTACATTTCGGCAGGATGGTCACTTTTTTTTTCTTAAACTAAATTATTTTAAATGATTTTATAATGCAATTTTATTAAAACTTTAGGCCAAATAAAAATCAGGAATAAGGAGCTGTGTTTTCGTTCGTCTTTCGGCAAAGGCCGACTCTGATTTATCAAATTTTATCAAATTTTAAATCGAATTTGAAGCTAGCTTTTAACCAACTTTTATCCCATTCTTAACTCTTTTATCAGATAAAGTTACAAAAAAAATTAAATAAATCTATAACTAAATTAAAGTAATGGCAGCAATGTATATATGTGGTAGGGCCTATGGTGGCTAACAACGCCCGGACCGGAAAGCATGTATTAGAAAGACGCCACCATAGGAAATCCTAGTTGACGATGAGCCGGAAACATACAGATGTCAACATACAAATTGTAAACAAACAACAGGTAAACGGGTAAATTTTAAGTAAAAATTCTTACGCGTAATTTAGTCTACCGGGTACACAGGATTCGCGTGTAAAACATTTTTAATTCATAGATTTTCTCAAATTTTTCAAATCGCTGAAGAATACATATAGCTATATGGCTAGAGCATTTTTAGCGTAAGATACTTTACAACATTAATATAAGCAATCACTTAGAACCGGTCGAATTTGATAAAACCAACAGCAAAATTTCATACAGCGCGAATCGTAAATCTATTTCTATACAACCCGTAAGTAATTATATCGATATAATCATTAATTTAGACCCTATACAGAAAGTGCAAAAACAATATCGGAACAACTTAAAAAATGACAAAATGACAGCAAATTTAAAAATATAGACTAAAACAGAAATTGTTTAAAGCACATTGACTGTTTTAGCGCCATATAGAGTCAGCATATTTATCGATATGACCCATTATGCAGAAGGCGTGGCGTTTAATCTATAAATAACTGTGTTCCTGACAATTATCGATTATATATATCTTTTTATGTGTTTTTTTTAAAGTTTTAAATTTTCCTAAAATTTAAAATTAATAAAATAATCTTAGGAAAGTATAGATGTAGTTCATGGCCCAGTGGCAGTTTTTCTCAGGCTTTTCAGGAGTGTAGTAAGGTAATCGCGCTCTTACCCTGATGACAAAATTTACTAATTCAATATATATTTCATAATCTTTTATTATTTTGAAAATCTAGACTTTAGGGTGTATAACCCATTTAACAACATTACAATAACAAAAATCTCAGCCAAGACCAGACATGTCCAAAACTAACACTCCTGCCTTGAATTAAGGCCCCCATTTTATATTAATTATCTCATATGAATATAATTCTTGGTAAGTTGATCCAGGCGCCGACCGGTATCTGGCACGGTCTCAACAGCCCAATCTCGTCGGGGCCACGATGGATTAGTTAAGACTAGGAAACCTTCATAACTACGCACGCAGCGTAAACAAATAAATGACTAAAACAAAACAAACAACTAGAATGACATTCTACAGATTTTGAGAACGGCATAAGACGTAAAAAGGTAATGAGCCGAGTTTCTGAAAACTGCAATCATTGAAAACACGATTCGGATCCAGGCCGGTCCAGAAGGCTCGGTGTCCCTCCCCTCACCCCCAGTCCGTTTTGGGGGGGTGGGGGGTTAGTCTAATCATTAGTTGTTGCACGTTAAACTTGCGATCCAAATGCAACTCATAACAACCCATTTAATACTTATTTCAAATAAATTCAGGAGGGAGTTGGGGCCGTTGGGTACCCTTTATATTCCGCGAGATACGCCATAATTTTTCTGGGAACCGACTGGAAAGCATCATCCTATAAAAATATCTTTCCTTAACGTTTTAGTGTCAGTTTTGATTCCCATCATGGTGTGGTATTACATCGTTGTTTCTTTTGAGTGATACTTCTGTACCTGAGATCGATATCGATAAATACATTCTTATTTTCAAGCTATAAAAGTAAATAATAACGTTTACAGCTCCCCTTACATCATACCATAGCATTCTTTTCATTAATCTGAAATGCAAACTATCGCGTCACATCAATGTATATAAACCTGGTCATTTTACATGTTTTTTCTTTCTTAATAGTTTCAGCAAATAGACAAGACATTTTTATTTTCCTATGTGACTCTCTTCATACCAAAATGGTACGTATAAGAAAATGTTCAGTATTGAGATGTTTTTCAAACATGGACTCAGAAAAACATTTTTATGATAGTGTATTAGTCCTAGAAAATCCCATTTGGGTTCGCTCCTTTGAACTTGGCTTTGAATCAACATTTTAAAATGGAAAAAAAACAAATCGTTGTCGGCCGGGAATCTTGAGAGTCTGGTACAGTAGGGGTACTATGCGGACATTTCGATGTGCAACTTTAAATCGCATCTGAAGAAAACCATGTAAAACAAAAATACACCTTCTGAAGTGGATCTCCAATGTATTCACTCAACATAGAACATAGATATGAAAAGTATAAGTTTACTTGACTCTAAAGATCTCATGTTAATATCAGCTGAATTATAACTAGGTCCATTATGGATTAATTATGCCTGCTTATTGATTGCATAATGGAAATTGCAATAAAATGGATACTTAAAGACAATATCTAGTTAAGAGCGTATTTATCTAAGAATGATGTGCTTTTACTTAGGTTATGTGATATATAATTTTAGTGGTTGTTGTCATTATTCGACGGCCATAGTTAAAATAAGATGATGATTTTTACTTTGTACTTATTTTATCTTCATGTGCTACCATATTAAATAAAGAATATGATGATGATGTGAGGATGATTATGATGATGATGATGATGATGAGTATTATTATTATTAGTACTACTACTACTACTATTATTATTAAACTTTTAGAAATGTTCAAAGAGAACAATAGAAGTTAACTTATACATAAATTATGAATTTTCGTTACTATATCATTTATAACGTATATCAACGTATATAAACAGCCGTAAATAATATTTTTTAAACAGAAATATATCCGTAAGATTGAATCTAATTTACAATATCGCGATTAAAACTATGACAACTGAACTATTCGGTACCTCTAATATCCCCGTAAATTATTGCGCAAATCGATAATATTGGTATCTCCTTAAGCCCGCCCACTATAGAAATCAATATTCTTATAAGATACTGGGGGTTAGTACCCGCCCTTTAAAAACGTTTAGACCAATGACTTTAGAGACGGGTTTTGGCCCACGATCATGGCAGGTGAACTTCACAACATGTTGCAAATTGGGCAACGTATATTGAATAATTTTCATTTATTTTAATTTTACTTAGACTGGGGTGGGTTCGGGAGGGGTTATCGCCCCCCTCGCTATTGCGAAATTTTTTTAATATGGCACCTGCATAGATGCATTTTCCTGCTACCTGAACACTTTAAGGTTGCACGAATGTATCATATCAATGTATGTAAGGAAAAAGTCTACTTTTTAAATCATTTCATCAAGCTTTTTCAATGTTGTTGATGGATTGTACGGCCACATGTATGGACTTATTTTCTGTATGATAACCCATTACAAATGTTTGAAGTGTTAAGATGTTATTAAGTAACTAGCTCCTAGACTATGATAAAAAAAAATTCACACATTTTATGATTTCATGTAGTGAACTTAGCCAGTCTATATACTATTGGTTCAATATATAATTTTTAACATCAGTCCCTCTAGAAAATCTCTAGCATAGACTGGGTTTGTCCTCTATGAACATAAAAAGAAAACAAAAAATTCTAGAAATATCGTAATATCAGTCTAGTGGCCTAGTCTAATTAATTTAGGGTATCCTATTTGCAAAATGGCCAATGTTTTTGGATTTCCAACCAAACAAATGAAGTATTAAGACATTACTATTTACAATCATGATTTCATGACAATGAACTCTTAACTGTCCCAAGCTCTATAAAAATAAATAGATGTGTATTTTATACACTTCTTTGACTGGTACCAAACTATAACAATCACAAGCACATTTATTAAATGATATTTTTATTGTATAAAACCCCTCATAAGTACCGAGTTTGAGATGCGTTTTGTAAGGATTTACGGAAAAACTACTTTTAAAACTATCATGAGAGTTTTTTAAGTAAGGTATTGGAACCCCAAAAAAGTAAAATTGATACAGTTGTTTCAAATTCTAATTGTTGTAAAATACAAGTAGGATAAATATCTATCAATTTAATACATTTGGGTCAATGTGCCTTAATGTAAAAACAAAATACAACATCCTAATGTTCAATTTCCCGATTTCCTTTTAAGATTTACTTAACAAAACCAACACTGTCTGATCATTTTTATCACACTCATCCAAGAAGTAAAAAAAACGTAAAGTTTCTTCCACTACCCAATCAAGTACCGAGCAGCGATCATGAAGCATGCCAAGATAAAATTTTTGGCAGTGGCGTCGGGAACGTTCACCGGTGCAAGCAGACTCCGAGTCTAGTGCACTCGACACGGTGACAGCAGACACTGAGGTCTAGTTGCAACCGTCATTTTTGTTATAATATAAAATATAAGCCTTATGTAAAGTTTTAAATCAAAAGATATTTTCACAACCATTAAAATTGCCCAACTAACTAAAAGAATGAAGTAAGATCACCTCGACTTATACCTGTTAATTTCCTCGTTTTACCTTAGCGCTGATCTCCGTTCCTTCGGCAACAGTGGTTATCCAATCCTCCCATCATTTACTAAGCCTATTCCGAATGACATATGAATTTATTGCTCCCTCTTTTTATCTTTCTTTTTTTTTTGTGATTTTTCAGGAATACCGTATATCGTTATTTTTGTTTTTGTCATTTAATTAATTCAAGTTGATTTAATAAAGATTAATTATTGTCTGCCAGTTGGATATATATGTATGTATATCAAAACTGAAATGCGACTCTTATTTCGATTATTATTCAGTGACAATTGGCCAATTAACTCTTCAGCTCTTCATGAAATCCTGAAATTCGAAAATGTTGACATCTGGCAGCAATATTTTTAATGTACATTTACGGGCGAAAACTGTTCTGATTTCAATATTTGTTATATATTTATTAAAAAAAAAACTACATCTTACGAATCTATATAAAACCTGTGAAAAACCATAAGATAAATAAAAACAATAAATGGAGGTCTACAATGTATAACGCTTTTGTTGGTAGCTTTGTTAAGAGTTTATTTAATAATTAGCTGGGCGTGTTTGTCTTTTGAATCGCGGCAGCTCTGGTCATAGTAGTGAATCTAAAATTGAAGTTCGTATTTCAATTTGATGTATCCAGATACAGACAATAACTAATCTTAAATGGACCTAAACTACTAGTATGCTTATTTATGAAAATAAAAATTAATTATTTCTTTCATGAAACTCATTCTGTCATAACTGAAACGTTTTCTTCTTAGAATCAGTCCTCCTTAATAAACTTTCTATTAATAGACCCTATCCTCATGTTTTTTACTCGTAATATCGTTAAATTAAAAGGTAATTCAAGTTAGTTAAATTGAATCATCTTATTCATTCTTCGTAATAATGATCAACATATAACTGGGGAACATAAGTTATAATTATAATTCAAAGAAAAGCTATATTTTATATCTAACCAAAATGACGGTGCACTAGACCTCGGGTCTGCTGCACCGGTGACGGTTCACTAGCCACTGCCTAAATTTTTACCTGTGACATGTCTGGGGCTAATTTCCACTACTGGACACGGTTTTATGGCTCTTTAGTCTGTGTATTGCTGTCCAAATCAAGCATTCGCTGGTGGATAAATTTGGTGTAATTGAGGGGGCCCAGAAGTAATAAAAATCGTAACTAGCCACCAGCTGCGGGGGGGGGGGGGGGGGGGGTGGGTGGGTGGGGTGGGGGGGGGGGGGGGCCGGGGTTGGCCGGGCCCCCTCCCCCCCCCCCCCCCCCTCACCCCACCTGACACGTGCCTGTGAATAGACAAAAAACCGCGTAGATCTATGAAATTCAATACCGAGGAAATGATACTCCCACCGACTTCAAAATTGTATAATTTATAGCAATAATGAACCATCCTCAGGTGTGGATTAAAAGATTTAAGACGCATACTAGTTCTTATTCATTTAAGATAATATGGGTTAATAATCTTACAAATATTACCAAATTCGACAATTCCTTTTTTAATAAAAAGAGCCGAGCTAAAAGTAATATATCCTCAGAACTCTCCTGAAATCCTCAACATGTGCGCGTTTATTGATTTTTGTGTAAGTACTTCTCGTTTTTTTAGCTTCCATATTAAATTGATATATATAATGATATAACGACAACTTTCCAAAGGCGCAACTTTACTCAATTTTGCTGAGACTTGACATTGCATCTTGCAGTTTTCAATTATCGCCTTCATATTTAACTAAAATCCGCAGACAATTAGAGCATGGAAACAACAAAAGAAAGTAAACGAGTGTACATTTGCGATGGGCTCTGGGCCAATATCTTGTGATCTATCTCTTTCGCTCTCCGAGATCGTTACACCATTTTTTTAAAAAAGGTAGGTCTTGCCCGAGGCACGCAAATGATGATAATACAATCAGAAACAAACGTCTTGTTGTTTTCGTTTGTTGGCAAAGGCGAATCTGTATTTTACCACTTTATCAATTGTTATCAATCCTAACAAAATTTTAACAATTGAAAAAGATATTTTTTTAACAGTAAAAGAACAGAGTAAGATAAAATCATCATAAAAAGTTACTATCCAATTACTTTTTTTTTATTCAAATTAGGCAGAGGTTATTCTTATATGTAGTAGGACCTAGGTGCAAAACAACGCCCGGACCGAGAAGCATGTACTAGAAATACGCCACCATAGGAAGATCCGTAGTGAGGATGACCCGGACAACATACAACGTCTACACACATGGTAAACAAACACGAGGTAAACAGGTAAATTTTAAGTAAGAATTTTAAGCCTAATTTATGCGACTGTAACACAGGATTCGCGTATAAACAATTTATTAATATCTAGATTAATCTTGATTTTTCAGTAATCGTTAAAGAACACATACAGCTAGATTGATAGATCATTTTTGGTATAATAATAACAATAAATAAGCAAAATCAACAGAGACGTCGAATTATGATAAATCCAACCGCAAAATTCATACAGCATGCGCATCGTAATATAGTTTTTTATACAATCCGTTAAAGTATTAATACCGATATAAACTAACATATAGATTTTGGGCAATAAAGGCAAAACAGATCTGAAAAACATTAAAAAATGACAAAATGACAGCATTTTAAAACATAGTGTAAAACGATATCGTAAATTACATTTAAAGACTCGAGAAATAGTCGGTTTTAAACATATTTTGTCGAATGACACCTTTATGCCAATAGCGTGTCGTGTAATCTATAAATAACTGTGTCTGTCCACAATCGGACCGTATAAAACTGTTATGTTTTATATGGGTTTTTTAAGTTTTTAAAAGTTTTAAAGTTTTTCTTTTAATAAAATAAGAAGTAGAAGTATAGATGTATTTCTTTGACTGTGGCAGTTTTTCCTTAGGCGTATCAGGAGGGTAAGTAAGGGTTATCGCGGCGATTACCCTGGTGACAAAATTTAATAATCTATACATCAATCTCTCAGAATGTATTTATTATTTTGACATTTAGGGCATAATTTAGGGGGTTTGGGGGGGGGGGGGGGGGGGGGGGGGGGGGGGGGGGGGGGGGTGGGGGGGGGGGGGGGAGGGGGGGGGGGGGGGGGGTTGGGGGGGGGGTGGGGGGGGGGGTTATTACACTTCAAACATTACATAACAAAACACTCTACTCCAGCCACTCCAGACATGTTCCAATTAACCCCCGGGCTTTGAATTATGGCCCCCTTTTATTATATAATTGAATCTAATTCTTTGGAATCACATCCAGGCAGAACCGACCTGTAACTGGGCAACTGGTCTCAAAATGCGAATTTCGCTGGGCCTACCGATTGATTAGTTAGACTTGGAAACAGTCATAACTACGCAGCGCAGCGTAAACAAATAAAATGAATAAACAACAAACAAAACAAAAACGAGGCACGCCAATTATGATTCTGTTATATATTAAGTCGCACTGTGGAAGCGCAATTACGCCATTGCTATTTACCATGTCTCAGAATTATGAAGAAAATAAATGATTTTCAATCAATGTTGGTTATAAAGCAATGCCATTCATATAACTATATTAATACAAAAAAAATCGAATCAGAAGCATGCTTATTTTGTTTGCTTTTTCTCTTCTTTTCTGTCGTCATCCATGTCAATTTCTTCTTTTTTTGTTTCTCTTCCTTTTACGTACACAGTATATGGCATATTCTTTTCTAAGCATTTAGCATTCCTCTATTTTTCCCTGAAAGTCTGTGCGCGGAAGCTGTATTTTTTTTTAACTTCTAAGACTGCCGCATTGCTTGTGAGATGAAGTTTTAAAAAAGTTGTAATTATCGGCATCAATCAAAAATCGTTACATTATTGTACCGAACATCTTCATCCCACTAAATTCGCGCTACTAGAAATATATTGGCGATTGGATTTTTCTGCGTTTTCAACAACAATTTCAAGAGAAAGTCAATTGTTAGAAATTGTCAAACTTATTCCGAGGCTAAGCGTATCGAATTGAACACGAAACTTGTCGATTTTTAATTACGACCAACGGGTAAACCATAACCGATAATAAAGAATGTGGTGTCGTCAAAATTTCAACTTTTGTAAATTTTCTTTTGATTTTAGTTATAGTGCAATGTATGTCTATTTTGGAGATTTCAAAGAGAACTGATTGTATTATATATGACACTGAACATATGATATAGACTGCTACCTCCAATCCCAATTTAAATAATAATAAGAAGAAATAGCATGGTCTATGAGCTAGACTAGACAGCTAATTCTACGATTTTAAAATACTATTTTTTATAAACAACCATCGTTTTGTGTTGAACTAATTAATTTCCTAAGATGAACGTATAGGGCATGTATATACCAAATATGGAAGCCTTGACATATTAGATACGCGGTACATTTCTCCCCCCGGCCTTGAATAAGTTTTGTTCACAAGACTGGATACGGTATAAAAAATAACAATAGATTAAGATTAAGTTTTTCAAAATTGTGATTCCGTTTCGTCTCGGCTTGGCCACTATTAAAATAAATCAAAATATTTGTTTAGCATAAAATCAAACATAAATATTACACTAAGACAAGACGACATGATATCGGCTGTATTTAAAACATTACTTACTATTTTTCGTTTACTCCGCCGATTTCGCGTCGGCGCGGCATTTAGTATGAATTCCATATTTCTTATTTTTCACAATACTCCTAGATTTTATATTATTTACATGCTTCTGTATGAAGCTTGATGAAGAAAAATCATATATTCAAACCCATCATTTTTTAATAACCTAATTTACATTCATATAGTGCAATTGTGCTGATCTATCATAAGCACCAGGACAGATGCCAGAACATCACGTTGTAGTTTGAATTTCGGGCGACAATTGGGAAATTTAGGGAGGAATAATATTAAATACGCCGAAATTTTTTTTTTCCAACCAAATTATGTATTCGAATAGTGTTTGAATGAATTGATCCAATGAAATGAATGTAAAGAAGACAACCAGTTTAGATATTATGTCGATGTAACTTGCCCTGTATGGTGCATCATTCAAATTGTTCAAAATAAAGGAATTGAGCCGCTTTAATGACTTGTTTATATTGGAGAAAACAGTTGCTATGCAACCATTTTTTTTTTTGTTTTACATTTCCACTTTCTAACCTTTTGTTTTAAATGCCTATAGTTTAGATTCTTTATAACTCCCCAGACAAACGAATCTGTAACATGGTTTGACCCGCGAAAAAAAAAAAACCTATAATCTAGAATAAAAGCCAAGAAATGTTTTTTTCCCTATATAATTTCTTCTCAAAATTATAAATTTTGGAAAATGTTCACACATTATTCCAAAAAAGTGTGGATCCAGTATACAACAACCGTGAAGGATATTCTCTTCTCAAAACATTTTCCAAACAGCAAGTTTGAAATGCTTTCTTATATGTCAAATATTCCATGCACACTTTAATTCTTCATAAAAGATTCATTCTTCAGGATTTTTTTTTTTAAATCTTGAATGCGGGATTTAAAAGTTTTATATTAAGCCAGATGTTTTTTATAAAATACATATAATCATTATGTACCATGGGAACTTCATTGTGTAACTACGATAATTAGATATTTCAATCTAATGAAATGCAAAGCGTATTCTTCAACAGAAAAATAAAACTTTCGTCCTTCATGACGACGTATAAGAGAAAACGGAAAATCTTTCCGACGCCACCGTAACACACCACAAGCAAACACATCTTCCCCCCTTACCCCCTGTTTTATGACACATACCATCTCCCTCCCCCCAACCTCCGCATGTAGTACTGATCTGCCATTCTTCCTAATCATTTTAATTTCATTCTGTTTGCAAAAATGATAACCACCTCTTCCATGAAAATTATCATTTTGCAACTTTGTTTGATCTTTTCGAAATCTAGTTTTTTTCTGATAACTAACTACTGGTTGGAGCAGCAGGAAATTTTTGTCATCCTTTAGACACATTCAATATTCGAGTCTTTACTACCGTGCTGAGTGCGTACGCTAGAATTTAAACAATTGTATTTCATTCCGTTGGAATAAGAAGGGAACAGATAAGCACGCAGAAAAAAATTATAAAGAACGATGTAAAAGTATTGTAGTACACACACACAAATAAAAACCACAACGAACGAACCTTGTTTCGTTCGCATTTTGCAACTGTTTACTTTCGAACGGCGCCTGTGCCATTCATCCATCATATGTTTCGTCAAAATCCTGGGACCACGGTAGACCTCTGGTAATGCGGAGAATGCCTGTGACTGACACGCGCCAAATAGCCGGTCCAAAAGAAGTTCAAAATGCTATAAACAAAACCGCATGGGTGTGCTTGTGATCATGTTGTATAATGAAAAATGAGGGTCCTTCTAATTAGCGCAGGCTGATCTTATCTTCCATGCCGGCTTCGGTGTACTTATACTGCATCTGTCTTTTAAATTCAGATGAAGAGTCAAGTTCAATTTTTAGTGGTACATCTTAAATAATACTTACAAGTTTTTTTTTTCAGTATTCACATATAACACTTCGAAACACCTTGTGAATATGTTCCAGTTTCATTTTTCAATAAATAAAATAAACTAAAAAAGAGAAAAAGAAAATAAAAAAATAAAATTAAAATGATAATAGAGATAAGCGATATGACTTAATATATATTTCTTTGTCGGAAGGTGGGGTGTATACATTCTCCGGACTAATCTTCTCCTCTCCATAATCCGACACAATGCAGTACAAATCTCTTTTTGATCTTCTTAGCATAAAAACAATACCATATATCAACATTCATTCATCTAAAAAATGGGGCCAGGAAGGATGAAAATTGGGATCCGGCCTTCACGGCACAAAAATCTTCCAATAAACCGGAATGACCGTTAATATCACTAAATAAGCGGTTTCGTCAAAACGCTTTTCAAGTTCAATGAAAATATTAGAAATAACAATCATCCTTGTTGTATTCCATAACATAGTTGTGCCGTAAATTTCCATGGTGGCCTAAAGAAAAAATTATACATTAACCTCTTATACCTAATATGTTCTTTTTTGCGGTAAGGCTGTGCCATGCCTTAAAAACCTCACTTTGCGACTACTGCATACACCTTAAAATTAGAAAGAAAGAATCCTATATAGGTGATATTTTTCCACTTATTCACAACCTAACGGAGCAGTCTTTTATCTACTCTCTAAACATATTTTTTGAGTTTTAGATTCGTTCAACTACTTTCTTCTAATATAAATTAAGAAAAAAAAAAAAGATTGATCCGCTCAATAAAATCTCCCAACTTCAAAATGCGACGTTTTAAAAGGAAATTTAACTCTGCCGAATCGAATTCGGTGGGATGAGGTGGTCCTAGGAGATCTTCATGTCCATACGTCCATATAAACGACGATAGGTATTTCAAAACTCACAGTAGAATGCAGATGAGCACAGCACTGCGAGAAACTTGGGACGCTAGACCCCGCGGCCGTGGAATAATCTTTAACCACTTTCTTGAAATTGGCTTCTTCACATCGCTTTATAATATGATGTAAATCTGCAATTAATTTAATCTCTTCATTTTTGTTTCTTATCTATTCACATATTAAACATAGTAACAGGAGCTATTATTATAGAGCGTTAGCTGTAAATCCTGAAGAGGGTCTACTATTATATATTTTATAATTTATCTTATTTATTTAGTTTATATAAATGTTATATACCTTTCTTTCTTATATGTTTTTATAATAAATAGCTTAATGACCTTTACTGTAACTATCACTTCTCTTTAAACTAGAATTAGTTTTTCAAAAAAAAAAGAAAATTAAAAGAAACATACGTAATTTTAGTAAGCCGTTTAAGGATAATTTTAGACTAACCATTTAAACCTAAGAGACCTTCCGTGCACCCACTTTACTTTCGTCAATGATTGTCACCTGTTTTGTACTTACATTAGTTTTTAATATAATGTTATATGAATTTTTAAACTTTTAGGCACAAGAAATATCCGAAAAAGAGTCTTTGTGTTTCGTTTCTCAGTATAGGCCGCTCTGATGTGGCTCAAATTTAAGCCTAGTTTTAACACTTTTAAACACAAATTTTACACAATTTTAAAACATGTAATATAGTAATCAGAGTAACCACGCATTAAGTAAAATATTATTTTAAATAAGTAGGCCAGCATAATAATGTTCGGGACATATGGGTGAGATAACCACATACAGAAAGAAGTAACAGGTATAAGTAAACAGACACCATAGATAACCTCGTATAAACACACCAACGACAGGCAATGTAAAGCATGAACAGTAAACAGGAAAGTTTTAGCTAAAAGTGATATCTCGAATTTTCTGAGGTGTCCCGTACACTGGAAACGCTGTAGAGCTTTTATTTATTTAAAACAAATTTGCTTCAACTTTCAGCTTGATAAAGGATAAATATCGCTTAGATATCAAGCAGGAGGGCATTTCATTAAGATATAACATTAAATCAAACAAAAATACATAAAAAACGGCCGATTTGCGTAAATTACGGGAAAAATTTCCTACAGCGGAATCCGTAAATAGTTTTATTATGTTTTAAAAGAATAACTTAAACTCCTACTGCGATCATTTAATTTAGACGTTTGCCTGGAAAAGGCAAAAAACTAATAGAAAAAATCTTTAATAATAATGAAAAAATGCCTCAATTTAAAACATACATTAAAGCGAAATTGTTAACTAATGCGAACAGTAAAGTGGCAAGAGTAACATATTTATCATATTACATAGGCGTGGCGTGTAATCTAAAATAAACCTGTTAGGGAAAGTATCGGACGTAAATAAATTGTTTATATAAAGTGGTTTTATAAATCCGGTGTTCCTTTGGACAATCTAATACACCGCGATGCACGATGGTACGATGATGAAACACCTGGTATGATGGTGAACCGCGATGGCACTATGATGAATCGCGATGGTAACGATGGTGACTGTCTATGTAATATCGCCTTTTCATCATCGTACTATCGTGTTTTTTCACTATCGACAATTGCGTTTTCCCATCCTCATACCATCTTGTTTCATCATCGTGTCATCGCGTTTCTTCATCGACCATCGCATTTTTCCCATCGTAACCCTCGCTTATTAACATCGTACCATCGCATTTTTCACCATCCTAAAATGTCGCCCCTTCCGGTGGTCATGCGCAGTGGTACGTATGATGTTGTCAGTAAAATACCTATAGCCTAATTCCTATGGCATTTTTAGTATATATTAAGAAAAAAAGCAAAATTGCAATAAATTTACTTGTAAATTTCATACAGCTCGATCGAAAATAGCTAATCCTTGTTTATGAGTAAATCAGTCTATACTCGTACGTCTAAACTTAGCTTTTGCTGGAAAATGCAACAAGACAGAATAGAACAGCATTAAAAATGGACCAGAATGGCAACATTAAAACATAGAATAAAACGATACCGCAAATACATAGAATGGTTTAAGTAATATAGAGTAAGCAAATTATCGATAGGTATAATTAACTAAACTTGGTGTACTGGCAATAACTACTAATCGGTCGTAATAAGTTTGTTCTTCTAAATGTATTTTTTTTGTTGTTTTTGATATATGATAATGGGTTTTAAAGTTTATAAAACATAGATACGTTGAAGTAATAGACGTAGTCCCGGACAGTGCAGTCTTTATCTTGTGTCTTAATGTGTAGTCGGGAAAGGGAACCGCAGTGAGCTTAAGCGCATAGAGCTTAATGTGACTCTATGCGTCAAAAAACTGTGACGCCATAGAGCTTACATGTGAGATAAGTCTCTGCGTCGAAAGGCATGATCGTCACCTTATAGAGCTACTTATGATGATGATGCGCCTATGTGAAATTATGCCTAGGTAAATCGGTATGATGATTTTATTGAAAGAATCAGGACAGCGCTATGTCCGCCCATCTGTTATGTCCAGAGCTTTTTCAGGTTGTTTTCCTGCGGAACTCCACAGGAAACGTCGTGTCACAATTATGCGCATATTAACGTGTCCCGCCAGAACGAGGGACTAGGCACGCGATATACCCAGCACCACTGCCCAACAAACTTTTGCTACATACAAGATGACTAAGAAATTACCGTTACAAAAATCGGACTGATAACATTGATCTGTGGTCTAGTCTATTAACACCAAGCTGGACTTTCATTAGGGAACCGACTTCGGTCCCCCCGCGAATATAATTGGTCAGTTCGAATCCGTAAAAGAATGATAAAGTTGTGCCAAGCGTATTATCATAGTGTCACTAGCGATGCTCATAAGTCCAGGGTCTACGGTGAGTTTTCTGTCCTATCTTTATTTAAAGGACTGGCGACTTGTGGGCTCAACCCATGAAATTCCATTAGCGCTACATGCTGTGTCAACCCTTCCTGTACACATACCTCCAATTGGGCGCGGCAAAATTGCGCAATTCTTTGCATGTCCGCACCCATTTAGAATATACTACGCACACCCATAATACGACTAAAGGTTTAAATTACTATCACATGGTTTACAAAATTACAATCGAAGATATTTTTTTTGTTTAGAAAATTGCTTGAATCCGGTTTCGATCTGATACGCGGAGTCTGTAATATACACAGGCCTCCCAGATTTGTTTGTTATAGTCAGCCAAAATAATCTTGTTTGCACGTTTTTAAATAATTTATGATTTAACTGACTCCTGGGTGCCCTGTTTCCTCAACATGCAGATAACCAGTCTGCGGACTGTAACATAAACCGGAACCGGAAAAAAACATCTAAATTGCCCTCAGTATATGCAAGACACAAGATGATAACTATATACGGACGTTTACCGATCTCGGGATTTTTCATCCCTTATACTGAATTAAGACACCGCCTAGAATGGGAATTTATCTTTTAATATATTCGCCACTCATAAGAAAGTGAAACATCGCTCGAAACGTTAACAATTTATTTCATCACATCCTGTTCAGCAATAACTACTTTCCAAATTTTACGGGCACTGTGGTGACGTCACGTCTTCCCGGTTCCCGCACTGGCCTAGGATTTTTAGTATTGTTTGCAATACGCGCGCAAGAAACTTGAACATCATTTACACTTCCTTCCTACTTTTTTTAAAACAGGTGTTTGCATTGTTCCGTTGCATATATACATAATTTCAATTACGAAAACATGTTGGCACGATTTAGGAATATCTGACGATTCATGGTGCTGTGTTTTTTTCTTGCATGACCACCAGTCTCGCCGGACTGTACATAAACCTAAACCGAAAAACATGAAAAAAAAATGGCTCGGTATATGCAGACACAAAGAAGAATAACTATATACGGACGTACGGTCTCGGGAATTTCATTCATATCATCTAACCGTGGTCCTCTAGACTTGCTACAGTGCTTTGTGCATCTCAAAATGGTAGCACGCATTTGTTGTCGCTAAACCGAATTCGGCGGCCGAGTTTTTGGTAATCACTACCAAAATGCGTTTCACTCAACGCAGTTTGTACTTACAAATATAGTACCAAAATACGATGGATATATACATCCAACGCAAAACGATATGAATAATAATATCATCATTTCAAAAAGAACCTGTTGTGACGCAATGGACAATATTATTTGAAAAAGAGTCATGACTGGAACTTATCCCGCTCATCCACCCTTGGCCTTTGACTTGAAAATATAACGACCCTAATTCAGTCCGAAAGGCCATTGGACACACGTGAGAGGGTCAAAGCAAACTAACTTTGACATACAACGAGAATACTGAAGGAACTTGGCACAACTGTTCACCACAATTTACTTAGTGAAAACAGGCTTGTCATTTCACAGACTCAAACAAAGTGCGAAACTTCACAAAAATAACCCCGTAATGCATAAGAATCACAAACACACATTAATCATCAAACGCTAAAGGGAAGGCTTTTTGAGCCGTCATTAAACTTGCGCGGGTATTAATCCCCTACATATATTACCAGTTAGGTGAACAGTGGACAAAAAATAACTGCCCAAGTAAGAGAGCGAAACTGTCAACATTCGCAATTTTGAGTATTCGAGTGTCTAGCTCCAGAGCTACTGAAATGATCCGACCAGTTATCGATCTTGGCCGAGATAATATGCAATCACATCCTGACAAGTTTGGTGTTCTGGATAAGAACTGTGCTTCAAGTTAAATCGACTGTCCACTAACTTGCATTTTAAGCATTAAAGGGGTGTACCTCCAAACTACTAGCCATCCGGCGATTAATCGAACTGCCCGAGATGTGAACATTCGGACCACGTTTAGTGGGTGAACACTGGATCGAACTGTCAATGTTAGATGCGAAACAACCCTTTCGAGCAGCCCGCCCGCCAGCCCGCCGCAAGGTGTTCTCATACTACGTCCGTATACAAATGAAGACACCACCAAATTCCGCGATAAATATTTATAAGACAATAATTCGCATTTATATATGTAGCTAGAAAATATGATACATGACATGTATACCTTTTGCAGAGTAGCTTCATTTCAGAGTAAATGATAATATTTTCTTTTCTAACCCATCTTGACACACAGAACCCACACCATTTTCATGCGTTTTCCGGGAGCACCCATCACACCACTTCGCATGTATAACACCAAATAAAAATCTAAATCCTAACGCGGAGAATCAGTTTTTGGAAAATTATTCGAGTAAGCCCCCCGGTCACATTCTACCCATTCTTAACTTGTGTTTTCCAATATTTGTGGTGGACTGGTCGAAACCTATCGCCTTACAAATAGAGAAAAAATCTTTTTTTGTGTCTGACTAATAATAATCATTCCCCATGGTGTTTAACGAATCGATAGAAGGCCTGCGCAATTGCGAAGGTAATGAGGCTTGCATATCGTATACATTTCTACATTATTCTGGCACATTATTTCCCTTGCATCCGTATTTACAATAAAATGTCTAAATACTAGGCCTACGCAACACTATTTCTTATAGTAGAGACTTAACACAAAGCACTCGGGAATCAACGGTCCGTAAGCAGAAGTGACCGTCCATGATGGTTTTTGCGTTATGGCAGAATACTATAGTAACAAAGTTCCAGTTTAGTTTTATAATCGTTTGTTGGCGTACCGTTATGTTTAAACACGTATTTTGAATCAAGAAATTAGCTAGAAGTAATGAGAGAATCTATCAAGATAACCTGCTTTTGTCGTATTTTAGGTTTGTCCTTAACAGCACGGCACGAGATCCTCTGGCATTGGGGGTGCCAATAGGTTTTTGGCGGCAACTGTGACTCAAGCAGACTTGACGCGCCCGGATAAATTACGACCCGTTTCATCCGATCAACGAATTTTGAACAAAATATCTAAATGTAAATATTTGTAACCAGCTTTGATAACTAAACCCTAACCTTTAGTCAGTACTTTTTAATCATATTGTACACTATGCGTGCGGACAATTCAAAAATATGCATATTTTTGCCGTGGCTACATTGATATTCACTTTCGGGCAGGCGCAGAAGACGCTCCAACTCTGCAATGAGTTACATCGTTGCCGCATGGGTGATCACCGGAAACGCCTTCACGGTGTGTAAGAAATATTTATCTAAACCCCTAAAACCGCACAGAATTCACCATTTATGTTTAGGTAGGGTAGGTTTTTCAATAAACTAGGTGGAGGACCCTGTGTCATTCTCACAGTTATACTTCGTTTACAGAATTCAACATTTTCGTGCTTTAAAACCTCGTGGGTTCTCCGTCCGACAACAATAGCACCTTAAAACCAAATAATACATGTTATTGCTAGGAAGCGTCGTATAGGCCCTTTTCAACGCCAGGAATCTTAGCAATTTTGGTTGTTTTTACTACGAAAACTTATTCGGCAGGGGAATCCAAACCCCCTCCCCCACACCCATTTTTATAGAAGCTTCCTCCTGTTATCTCTCTCTTTTGGTGCATTATGGTAAAAATGGCACAGCCCCTGATGTAAAACCCTCCAAATCGTTTTCAAAAACCAATGTCCTTAACTAATCATATGTTACCATTTGCAACGATTTTGTCGCTACCACCCCAAAACTCGCCGAATTGCTGACTTCATTTCTATAATAGTAAAAACTCAAGACGATTGTGAAGCCTCGATATTAGGAATACATTGATTCTTCTTTATTGGGCGTAAATATTTAAAATTCGATTTTTTTTCGATACAAGTTTATAATATGATCTCCGGACAAGTACTACTCCGTGTTATTTAGAGATAAAAAAAAACTGTCGCACACTACAAACTAGTACTGTTGCGACGAAATAGTATGTTTCGGATTATAATGCAACACATATTTAATATAAGATTTGGGTAGAATGCCACTTTTAATAGCGAGTGCCCCTGAAGTTTACAATGCGCATGCGCAGCAATTGGGGGTGTAGTTAAAGCGTGGGGTGTGGGGCTGCTGGCTGTGGGCCCCCAATATATTCATCTCACAATAAGTTACAACTTTTAACTTTTGATATTTAAGCATTATTAACACCTACTATTAGTATAGGGACCGCTAAGTTCAAGGTGCTTCCCGAAGATTGTAAATTAGCAATTTCTTTTTAGATTTATTCAGTACAATCATCTGCGTAAAATTAGAACTTTCTTTTTGATATGTGATAATGACAGCAAACCAGCATTAAATGTTGGATTTGTTTTAATCGTGCCGTTTCACGATCGTGTACAGTGCGACTCCATACTACGATCAAAATAATTTGAAACATGAGATACTCAATAAGCCTATGTCAGTTTTTTATTTGTTTTGTTTTGGTATTATTTACAGTATTTTTATTGTATGCTAAACCAAAAAGGGGTTATCGGAATATGCTAATGAATATGAGTATGACTTTGGGATTTAAATTAAAGCTAGTGTTTGTTTTATTCGCTTTGGAGATTTTTTTGGCATTAGAACGTATAAGGAAGAGAGAGAATATTAAACTCTATTTTAGCCCTTACCCGATGAATTTCTACAACGAACTTGTCCATCTTTCACTTTGGACAGTACAATTAACTGTTAAAGGGGGTGCTTACAAAAGGACAACCGACTGATGGCGAACAGTGCAGATCATGATCAGACTGCACGGATGTGCAAGTTGATCATGATTTACACTGGCCGCAAAGATAGACTCAAACGTGTCCAGCATTATTAGGGCTAGTACGAGTAGTAACTCCAGATCACAGCAGTGCGGTTTAGATGTAATTTTGCAGTAAGTAAATGTGAAAATAAATATCGCCTGTAGAAGACACATGACCATACTCTATTTCCCATTTGACATACTCTATTTCCCATTTGATGCCAATTTAAACGATAGTATCGAAGACTTTCATATCTAAAAAGGTATTATTCAGTTTAGAATATTCAGTTTCTTATAAAGTACTTTTCTGTAGAAAATTATACACATGACTTATTTTATATTTAATATTCCCACCGGAATTCATTCCCGTCGGAAATATTTCCCATGGGAAATATATCCCATAGGAAATATTTCCCATGGGAATAATCTAAAAGTCTTCCCATCGGAAATATTTCCCATAGGAAATAATTCCCATAGGAACGTCCTCCCATGGCCGAAATATGGGAACGGTTTCCCATGGGAAAATCTGTAAAATAATAAAATGACAAATAACTTTTTCCAAAGTCATGTTATGATGTGACTGGTGTAGAATAAGTTTAAAAGATAATGATTTATCATTTTAAGAAACAAATATATTTCCCATGGGAAATTCCCATGGGAAATCCACTTTCCCATGGGAAAATTTATCACATGTTCTTCCCATGGGAAAGTTATTTTCCCATGGGAAAGTGGATTTCCCATGGGAAAAGACCGCATTCCTATGGGAAAATAGCATTTCCCATGGGAAAGATAAGTTTTTAATGTTGACTGCTGCTTTGTTGGTGGCATAAAATCAAATTGAAAAGTATGGCGTGCATCAGAATTTGAAGTACTTTACTTTTGTGAAAGAATTTTTAAGATAGCGTTTACAGAAGTACTTGCTGTTTTTGCCACATATTGGCGTGGCAAATTAAAATTGGCGGCCATTTTATATCTATTTTCTGCAGAAAATTGCCAGACTTTGACGCATTGAAATGAAAATATATTCCAAGAAAACTGCAAAAAAACTTCTTCGAATATTTTCGAATCGTGTTTTTCGATGCTCCTATTTCAGTGTGGTTATGCGTTTTATGGTACTATACATTGATAACTCGAGCTGTACAAGACATGCATTTGGTAGAAATAAAAAGTTATCATATTTGTGAAAATATTCATGTCAGACAAAGAAAAAGAAAAAAAAAACTCTGATTATGGTACAGTATGACAGTCTGTTTTATTGTTATAATTATTAATGCTATAATGTATGGAACACTCGAAGCGATTGAGTCGAGAATATTTGCCTAATGACATATTTGGTTTTAACTGAAAAACGCTGTACAACACATGAACAAGAAGTAGAAAGCATTTGCCGTATTTGAAAATTTATGAATATACAAATTCGGCCTAAACGTTATTTAGAGCTTATCGTTTTTAGCTCACCTGTCACATAGTGACAAGGTGAGCTTTTGTGATCACCCTTCGTCCGTCGTCCGTCGTCAGTCCGTGCGTCCGTCCGTCCGTCTGTGCGTCCGTCAACAATTTCTTGTCTGCACGATAGTGGTTTCATTTATGATTTTATTTTAACCAAACTTGCACACAACTTGTATCACCATAAGATCTCGGTTCTTTTCTTGAACTGGCCAGATCCCTTTATGAGTTCCAGAGTTATGGCCCCTGAAAGGGCCAAAATCAGCTATTTTGACCTTGTCTGCACAATAGCAGCTTTATTTATGATTTGATTTTTACCAAACTGGCACACAACTTGTATCACCATAAGATCTTGGTTCCTTTATTGAACTGGCCAGATCCCATTATGGGTTCCAGAGTTATGGCCCCTGAAAGGGCCAGAATTAGCTATTTTGACCTTGTCTGCACAATAGCAGCTTCATTTATGATTTGATTTTAACCAAACTTGCACACAACTTGTGTTGCCATAAGATCTCAGTTCTTTTGTTGAACCGGCCAGATCTCTTAATGGGTTCCAGAGTTATGGCCCCTGAAAGGGCCAAAATTAGCTATTTTGACCTTGTCTGCACAGTAGCAACTTCATTTATGATTTGATTATAACCAAACTTGCACACAACTTGTGTTGCCATAAGATCTCAGTTTCTTTGTTAAACCAGCCAGATCTCTTAATGGGTTCCAGAGTTATGGCCCCTGAAAGGGCCAAAATTAGCTATTTTGACCTTGTCTGCACAGTAGCAACTTCATTTATGATTTGATTATAACCAAACTTGCACACAACTTGTATCACCACAAGATCTTGGTTCCTTTCTTAAACTGGTCAGATTCCATCATGGGTTCCAGAGTTATGGCCCCTTAAAGGTCCAAAATTGGCTATTTTGGCTTTTGCAGCCATATAGAGACTTCATTTATGGTTTTATTTGATACAAACTTCCAAAATATCTTCAACAACAATAAATCTTGGATAACATGACAAATCAGATCCAATCGTAGATGCCAGAGTTATTTTATATCTGATTACCTCCCCTGATTGTAGTCAAAATGGATTTATATCAGTAAGTACTTATAGGACTTATTTGAAATTTCATTATTGTCATTAGTTGGACTGAGCCAATCAGGGTAGAGAACTATGGACTGATTTTATGTCAAATTACCTCCCTTTATTTCAAATTAAAATGGGTATATCTCCGTAACTAATGAAGATACTGATCTGAAATTTCATTTATGTCAACAGATTTATTTGGCAGATCCTTCTTTTGTTCACTTACAATAATTTTCTTTTTAATTACTTCCCTTTTACGTTAATATAAATAGCTTATTTTTAGTAACTTTTTTTATTATTGGCCGTAGGGAAAAACCGAGACCACCTTTCTGTGGTACAACATGGATGGTACCTCCAATTTTAGGTGTATTTTGACATATCTGTACCTTGTAAGAATTTTTTTTTTTTGGTTAAATTTCTTTCCTTTGTTGTTCCTGTCCTTTGGACTTAGATATTTTTTCTGAGGACCTTCTTGTCCTCAAGTGCAATGATAACAGGTGAGCGATATAGGGCCATCATGGCCCTCTTGTTTGTATTTGTTTTGTTTTTTTCAAGTGTACAAGGGACATTTATTACATATGGTAACTATCCCTATAAATTATCATCAAACAGATGCATACATGCATGTAATTAATTCTTTAGTCCTTGAATCGGAAACACGCTTTAAGCCATTTCATCAACGATATTCAAGTTTGAAAAAGGCCCTTTTTAAAATTTTAGATTAAAACCCAAGGCCACAAACAAAGGGTTCAATCTCAAGTTCATAGTAAGCCTAATCAAACGCAGCAGAGGCGCAAAAAAAAATGTTTTCCATTTCATGACCAAATTTTATATTGTGTTCAGCGTTTTTTTGCAACGAGCGTGGTCGAAGTTTTCTTGGGTCGAATCTAAAAAACATGGGGTCCATTTTTTGTGACTGTAAATTCTAGGACAAAGTTTTTAGTTGAAAAATGCATCAGCTGACTAGCTATTTTTTCCATATCAACTGTTTTTTTGTGAAAAATCTATCAGTCCAATTTACAACGTTTTTTTTAAAATTCTTAAGCAAGACGAGTGGGTTACTTTTCAGCCGTTTTAATTTCCACATGACATCAAAAGTTTCGATGGGAAAGTAGAACAATCGGGATGATGTCCAAGAAAAATGGGGGTCATTCAGCATTGAGAAAATAATTCTGACTGAAAATTTTAAAAAACAAAACCTATAATTTCCCGGGGAAAATATTTTAAATGATCGGGCTAAATAATAATATGCAATATTCGGTTTAGTATTTTAAAAAAGCTAAATGATGGATGATCATGTCCATTTTATAGAAGCAAACTTCTGGCTTAATTTCGGGAAAAACGCGATTTCAAATGAATACTTATATACGTTTATATTCGGTAAACTCTGTGCAGGGACGCAATCTTGGCTGCGTTCGATGTCTCAAAGTTACGGTCTCGCAGGGAAAGTCTGTGGGAAGGGAAAGTATAAACTACGAAAATAAATTTAGGTTTGTGGGAGAGGGAAGTACCTTTTACATATTTAATACCTATTAATTAAAACCCCTGCCCGCCATTAAGATTTTTATAGCCCCCCCAAATTTACAATAGGTAACAGTTAACGGCCACGCGTCACACTTGCACCAAAAAACCCCGGTATTTTATAAAAAATTTTTTATAAAAATGGACTCTTTTTGAAGGCGTCCTGTTCATAGTCAAAATTTTCATGCTTTTGTAAAGCGGTAGGAGGAGCAGGTTTTTAAAGAAAAAGGCGAACTATTTTCGATGTCACAGTATGTGTTCAAAAAGGGGAAAACTGTCTTTTTAAATTTGAGGGGATGAACAAACTTTAAAAAAAAATACCCCAAAGGGTTTATTTACCCCCATGAAGTATGAAAGCACAAACATGCTTATAAAATCTGTCACGTTTTTTTTTTTTTTATTTTATATTTTTTCGAGCTATAGTGCAGTTTTGGGTTTGGGTTTGCCCCAATTTTTTAGTTCTTGCAGGTTTTGGTAATGTAATCAAGACCACACAGTTGGTAGGCTCGGTTTTTAAGGACGCGGGTCGGGGTTTCGACCCCCACTCTAGACTTTGTAGAAAAGGTAATTTTAATTTATTTATGATCACATGGCAAGCGTCCCAATGTAGCATTTATGAACCCTTTTTTCTCCGTCGTGTGTCCATTTTAAGGGAAAAAAAAACCCCTCTACAATTTAATCATTACTCTAAAAATACGTGTATTGTCCTCGCCCAAGACAGCAAAACTGACCCTTCCAATAAAAAATTGGTAGCCATTGGCAAACATGAATTAAAATAAACATTTTTTGTATTGTAGAAACTGGTTCTTACAGATGAGATTTTTGGGATCCAGAGGGTTTGAAGCCAGACGCGAATAGATCATTAGAAAAAATCTCGCAAAAAAGGGTTTCCAAAACTTTTTAGTTCACTGGAGGATAGGACAAGAAAAAGCGCTATGGGTGGCAATCTGGTCCCAAAGAGGGGAGTTATTGAAGTAAGTTGTTTTTGTTTGTAGGTTTTAGTTAGGAACGCTTATTTTTTATCCATAACTATTATTAGTTATTATGTTGACTATTTAGTATTAGTTGAAGTTGGTTTTTTAATTTTTTCGGGTGGGTTTTTAAAATTTTATTTTCAATGTAATTTTTTTGTTTTACAATATTTTTACTTCATGCTGGTAATTGGATATTTGGTGTTTAATTGTTTTGTCTCCGTTATCAGCCCGAAAATTTAGTCGGGGATACAAAACGTAGTACTAAAAAAAACAAAAAATGCTTTTAGGTTTTTTGAGTTGGTACTTGAAAAAAAATTATGCAACTGCAACAAAAGCGACCCTCCAAATTTTTTCATGGAAAATTTAGCTGCGTTTCCTTTATTTGTCAAAGGGCCGATGTTTTGTTTTAATGGAACTTTTCCATGAAAAGGGTTTTCTAGTCATGACGGCATTATGAGATAAACCATTTGACCCCTTTTGACGTAACGTCCCGTCATTTTAGCATTAGGCCTTTTGGAAAAGTCATGGGTACGGACGTTTTTCCGCTCCGAAGTGGCTATGAGACATTTTCATACAAATGTTGGCGTCATTAGAAATCGCCATTTTTAATCTATTAATGGTTTTTGAACAATTAGCAAAAGATTTTAAATTTTTATCGTTTATTAGTTATTTGGCTATTCCAAACTTTTCGAACCCCTATGGAAAGGTTTTCTTAAAAGAACCCCCCCCTCAAAGACTCCCATGGAATAGGTTTTTTTTTTTCCAGAAATCCCCCCAAGGGGGCTAGCAAAAAACACCACGTTTTTACCCCCTGGGAACCCCAATTGATTTAAATCGATTTGCCCCTCTAAGACATACAGCCAACCCCCATGGACGCCTGCCAAGAAACCCCTATTACATTCACCCCCCCTATTTGACCCAAGAATTTACCCACATTGGAAGTGCCCCAGTTGGAACGTACACGGCAAAAAATCTTTACCTCTCGCGACCTGTCCGGTTTTGGGATGGAAAATTTCAGTTTGATTTTTTCAGTTTTTGGACATAATTATTGAAAAATCGGTTTGGAAAATTTTAAAACGTCCGGCATTTTTGACAGTTTTAACCAGTACGGCTAATCAAAATTTTTATCGAACCCTCAAAGAAAAAAATTTAAGTTTAAAATTTTCCAATACCAAGCAGAATCGAATTCAAATACCAAAACTACCGCCAAAAAGTATTCAAACACCAGTTTCCCGCCCACAAATTTTTTAAATTCAAATAGGAACCAGAAAGTGTTGGAATATTCACTGCCGGCTACCACCAAAAAGTTGCTGCAATGCCAGCAACCGACGACAACTACTTTCTAATTTTGTCAAACGGTATCCGCCTTATTTAAAAGACTTTAAACCCCAAAACTTTTAAAAGAAATTTCTACGACAACACCCCATGGCATTGGGTTGGCCGTGGATTCAAAATTACGAACATCTTCTAAATTTCACAAAAAGAAAAAAAATTTTATAAATTTTAAACCATTTTTTTAAAAATTTTTGATATGATTTCTCTTTTTTATTCTATTTGATCCCAGATTTTTGGTACTCCGAGAGTTTTTTGGTTAAAAGTGAAAGAAACAAAAAATGACCATAAGGTGGTGGCATCAATTTCCTTTAGGGGTTTTAAAAAGAAGCAAAAGGTATAGATTTAGTTTTTTCATTCAGAATGTTTAATGATCTAAGGTTTTTCGACCGCTTAGCTTCGTAGCATTTTTAAAACCATTACCGGGAAGGTTGATGCACTTTTAACTACGAAACGACATTCATTCCACACGAAAAAAATTCCCGACATCGAAGGGTTTAAAAAACTCCCTTTTTATGCGTGTTTAAGCGCGGTATTTGTTTCCCAAAAAAGACAGCACCTCGCACGATTACATGGAAAAAGGGCCAAATAAAAAAAATATATTTTTATGAAAAACATGTGCGTATGTTAGTTTAGATAAGCTTTTAAAACCCTTAGGAAAAGTCATTTTCAGTTCAACAAATTTTATAAACATCATAATGTGGATTTGTAAAAACACTTTTTTTTCCATTTTCTGCAGAGAAGCCCGCCCCCCCTTTTTCTCAGTAGGGTGCGGGGGTAGTTTCCGTGACGATTTGATAAAAGACATGTGTTGAATCATTTGTCCCCCCGCCCCTGATTATAGGAGAAGTCAGTTTCTTGCGGAGAAAAAGGTTTGTACTGGTAGAACCAGGGCACTAAATAATTAATGCCCCCGTTTCTGACTGAATTACGCTGAAAAAACGTCGTTAAAAGCAAAAATAAACAAAAACGCGAAGAAACCCCTCGGTCCGGAGGCCCCGGACTACTTTCATTAATTAATGAGGACAAAGTTATTAAAAAGTGCACACCAAAACTCACTCATTTTTATTTTAACATCAACAAAAAATTTAGATTCGTTCGATTACAAAAAAAACAAAAAGGTAGAGGATATGATAAAAAAAATCATTACAACAGTAGCTGGATCTGGGATTTTTGCATTCGACTCGGGTGATCCCACTGGCAAAATAACCGACCGAAACGCATCCCAGATCGAGCTTGTTTTAATAACTATTTTAATAGTATGCAAAGTTTCCCGTCATACAAATGTGTTGGGAACGGCATTAATACTTTTTATCCCAGACATTTTTTGAACCGTCCCGGATTAGAACAAATTATGATCTAGTGGCCGTCCATTCAACACTAACGGGCCCCAATAAGGACGTTTTTTTGGTGATGGGATGGAAAAACTGCACGGGACGGACCTTACCGCCCCAAAAAAATTGAGAAATATAAAAAAAATAAGGACATACCTACCCTATGGCATTAACACAAAGAATGCGCCCACTGAGTTACAGGGATGGGACGTTGTGTCCAAAAAGCACCCCACAGACCCAAGTCATTTCCCATTATTGTATACATTGTTAAATAAACGCTGCTGAAAAAGGCCGAAAGGTCAAAGCTCCGGCTACTGTATTTTAAACTTTTAATTTTAATATACAGGATACGGAAAAAGGAAATTAGACGTAAAAAATTTTGGTCATTTCAGCCCAAACGTCCGAAGCGCGCGGGGAAAATAAGAATTTTCGTTTAAGAGTTTTTGCTCGGATGAAGTCCAAACAAATGACGTGGGGTCGCTTTTGACTAACCGGGAAATTCGACAGACCCAAAAAAAACACCCTACAAAGTTGTGCAACACGCGTTAAAATTTCCGTATCTTTGAATTTTTTCTCTGTATTCGATAGGTATTTTGGACATCCCTATGATTTAAAAAGAAATTTGTTTTGTTTTTATTGAATTATCACTTTTTTACCACTCGTGCACGGTCTCGAAAAGGATATTTTTACACGGACTGCGTCACTCGTGGGAAAAAAAATTTTTTTTTTCGGACCACTCCTTTTTGGAAAAAAGTAATAACGCACTATCAGATTCGTCTTATGACATTTTTTCTTCAAACGGATCCCGTTACGTTGAAAATCGTGCAGTTAGAAGTCAATAATATAAGATTCTTTTAAGAGGTTTAAAATTAACTCACGGTTGATGCGTCGTTTTTTCTTTAAAAGTTGAAGTTTGGCTTTTTTTAATTTTTTATGGAAAAAAAGGTACTTTCAACATAGAAAAATTTCCCAAAGTTTTTTTTAAAGACTAACAAATTACATTTTTCTAGCAATAAAAAGATGAACTGGATACATTTAAATTGTCATGCAAGTATTAATCAGTCTACGTAAAACAAAAAGTTTTAATTTTGTAATCAGGGGCACCAAGATGCATCAGAATGATGCAGGCAGGAGAATGGTGTTGTACTAAAATGCAGAAGTCCCCTTTCCCGGGGGTTCCACGGGATGAGTGGCAGGGGCGAAAAGGGTACTAATGGGAGTTTACCTTTAAACCAGGTGAAACAGATTTATTATAAAGATAGGTGCGCAAAAGATGCAAAATTGCACCATTGTTTAAAGTCCATGTCTGGGTACAAATGGAAAAAGTCGCGGGGCCTTTTCTAATTATAATGACTTCAGCACTAACATTAAACACAAATTTTTCAGTGATTTGTAGATGTAAGTCTGCCCAAGTCCTTTAAGAAAACGGGCCCTTAAATTTTAGCCAAAATTAATTGGGCTTAAAATGTACTGGGTAACAGCGGTGTTGCGGGGTATTTAAACACCTTTAGCGAAACTTAGTTGTTCCCAGAAAACCTGTAACATGGGCATTTTCCACAAAGTCGTGAAAAGGGGGCTTCAACCCGAAAAAGGATTAATAGAATATGAAAAAAAGTGTTGTTGTAATATAAAATCTTCATCTTTTCGAGGAAGAGGGTGGGGAGGAGACTTCTGAATTGCTTGCAGCATGGCAAGAAAATTTGGTGACTTGAAAGCAGAGGGATATTTTTTTACCCCAAAATAACCTTTTCCTGGAGTTTAAAAGTTGTTAGAACTAATCATGGCCATTCTTTTGTAGGAGATATGCCCCCGACCGTTTAATATTATACGACAAAAAATATCTATGTGGAAGGATTTATAGAAAAGAGGAAAAGGGCTTGTTATAAATCGTTCTCTGGAGACGAAAGGAGCACCCGATCCGAAACTAGAGTTATCACAGGAGCGACGAACTATACCCCCACAATACGGCCTTGTTACAGAACTAGGCGAATTCGCTTGACCTTTGGCCTACTGACCACAAAATCAATAGGGGTCATCTGCTGGTCATGATCATCGGCCCAAGCGTTTTCAAGTTATTGTCTGGAAAAGTTTTAAATGTTCCAAGTCACTTGACCTTTTGAACTCAAAATCAATAGGGCTGGTCATGACTAACCTCCCTATGACGTTTCCTGATCCTAGGCCCAAGCGTTCTGAAGATATCGTCCGAAAACAGTTTAACTGTTCCGTGTCACTGCGACCTTGACCTGTGAGCTACTGACCTCAAAATCAATAGGGGTCATTTGCTGGTCATGATCAACTTCCTATCAATTTTCATGATCCTAGGAAAAAGCGTTCTCAAGTTTTCTTCCGGAAACCAACTGTTTTGGGTCATTGTTACCTTGACCTTTGACCTACTGACCTCAAAAGCCAATTTGACCTGTACTTTATTATGTAACACATGTGTACTAAAATTTATGATCCTAGGCCCAAGCGTTCTCAAGTTATCATCCGGAAACCGTTCAACTGTTCCGGGTCATTGTGACCTTGAGCTATAACATACTGACAAAAGTCAAACTTGACCTGTGTTTCATGATGTTACACCTGTGTATCAAAATTTATGATCCTAGATCAAAGCATCCTCAAGACATCATCCGGAAACCGCTTAATTGTTCAGGGTCATTGTGACCTTGAACTTTGACCTACTGACCTTCGAACATGATCTATTTCATGATGTTACATCTGTTTTCCAAAATTTATGATCCCAGGCAAAAGTGTTCTCCAGTTATCATCGAGAAACCGTTTAACTGTTCAGGATTATTCTGACCTTGACCTACTGACCACAAAATCTTGATCAGTATTTTCTGATGTTACACCTGTGTAATGAAATCATTTAAATTTGTCAAGCCTTTCATGAGTTATTGTCCGGAATCCATGAAAACCAACGGACCGTCAAGCTCACTCCTATATACCAGCCCGAACCCCCGCCGCCGAAAACTTCGTTTTGTAGGGGTATAAAAATCATAATGTTTCACCATGTAAGGCTTTCAGCAGGAGAAGTGTGCTATTATGGGCGTTCGTTTCCTTATTTCCTGATTTGTGCATTCCATTTCTCTGACCACCACCATCCACAATATCATTCATAGGTGTAAACTGTTCATTCTTCGCACTCGTGAGTTCTCAGACATTGTAAGTTTCACGAAAAATATTCTTATAAACATTTATAAAGATATATATTCATTATTCACTACAAATCTTTTCTTGATGTGTTTTTTTACTTACTTTACTTAGTGGCACTGCTTTCATTTTTATTCTCTTCTTATCTAATTAGTTATGTATAATTCATATGACAATTTTGTAAAAAAACAAACTATTTTTCTTCTTTCTTATGTTTTCGTTTTTGTTTCTTTCTTATTCATTTTTATCTCCCTTCATGTCTTATCAATAAGAGTAACAGACTTGCAATGTTCACATTTTATATCATGTGTTATTATGTTTACTTTAGTCTATATCTGTTATTACATATGTGACATAATAACAATATTGTTTCCTTAAATGTAATCCAACGCTTTCCCGTACTTTTCTCACAAGAGTTTTTAGGGTTTTAGTGCGAGGATTACAAATAACATTTATTCTTTCACGTCTTATACATAATTTTATCTTATCTTAATCTCTGTTCATTGTACTACATACTGTTTATGCAACTAAGAATTAATTTGTTCGTAAGACATTATTTTTATTAATGTCTTTCAATTCACTGTATATATTAGGATGGTTTTTTACATTATTATATTAGAGGACCATATGTTAGACTTGCTATAGCCAAATGTTATCCTCTTTATTAGTCCCCTACTGGTTGAAAACCAGTTTCGGGGACTTGGAATGCGCTTTTCCGTCATTCCGTCTGTCCGTGCCCGCGAAATGATGGTTAAGTGACTTCATAACGGTACTTTCTCTTTGATGTCATTCATTCCGTTCTGTTTATGTGACCTTTTTCTTTTTATGTGACTGATAGAACAATAGAGAGAACAATGGGGGTGTCACATAAATACCGTTTCGTGAGAACGTCCGTCCGTCCGCAATTTCGTGTCCGGTCCATAACTCTGTCATACATGAAGGGATTTTAATATTACTTGGCACAAATGTTCCCCGTGATGAGACGACGTGTCATGCGCAAAACCCGGACCCCTAGCTCAAAGGTCAAGGTCACAGTTGGAGGTCAAAATTCAACAGGGCTTTTTTCCTGTCCGGTCCATAACTCTCCCATCCATGAAAGGATTTTTATTTTACTTGGCACAAATGTTCCCCATGATGAGACGACGTGTCATGCGCAAAACCCGGACCCCTAGCTCAAAGGTCAAGGTCACAATTGGAGGTCAAAGGTCAACAGGGCTTTTTTTCCTGTCCGGTCCATAACTCTGCCGTCCATGAAGAGATTTTATTATTACTTGGCACAAATGTACCTCATAATTAGACGATGTGTCAAGCACAACTTTCAGACCCCTAGCTCAAAGGTCAAGGTCACATTTAGCAGTCAAATGTTAACATAGCATGAACAGGGTCTGTTTCGCGTCCGGTCCATAACTCTGACATTCATTAAGGGATTTTAATATTACTTGGCACAAATGTTCCCCATGATGAGACGACGTGTCATGCGCAAATTCCGGACCCTTAGCTCAAAGGTCAAGGTCACAATTGGAGGTCAAAGGTCAATAAGGTTTTTTTCCTGTCCGATCCAGAACTCTGTCATCCATCAAGGGATTACAATATTGCTTGACATAAATGTTCCCCATGATGAGATGACATGTCTTGCGCAACACCCAGTACCCTAGCTTAAAGGTCAAGGTCACACTTTGAGATCAAAGGTCAGTAGGCTTTTTTTCCTGTCCAGTCTATTACTTTGTCATGCAAAACAGGGTTTAGATATCAGTTGGCACAAATATTCCCCTGGATGAGACAACATGTTATGCGCAAAACCCAAGCCCAGGGTCTAATGTCAAGGTCACACTTAGAGACCAAAGGTCAGACACAGGAATGACTTTGTCTGGAGCATTTCTTCTTCATGTATGGAGGGATTTTGATGTAACTTGGCACAAATGTTCACCAACATAAGACGGATTATCGTGCGCAAATCCAGGTCCCTAGGTCTAAGGTCAAGGTCATATTTAGAGGTCAAAGGTCAAATTCAAGAATGACTTTGTCCGGAGCATTTCTTCTTCATGCATTGAGGGATTTTGATGTAACTTGGATCAAATGTTCACCACCATGAGGCACCCTTGTTTTTAGAATTACGTCCCTTTGTTATTACTATAAATAAATTTTATTGTAACTTTTTTATTATTGGCCGTAGAGAAAAATCGAGACCACTTTTCTGTGGTACAACATGCGTGTTACATCCAATGTTTAGGTGTATTTTGACCTATTTCTACCTGGTAAAGAGTATCTTGTGGACTTATATTTTTTTAAGATTTATTTCCTTTTGTTGGTTCTATAAATAACTTATATGATAACTTTTTTATAATGGGAAAAAACTTTTCAAAATGAAAACAATTTTGGGTTTTTTTAAATGAAACATTTTAATCCAAGTGTGTTTTTATAACATAAAGGTAAAAAATAAACAAAAATTGTTTTTTAACATCATTGACAGATATCAGTTCATTTGTTAAAACTCCCGGTAAGAAAATTTGGGGTGCCTTCCAGTAGGGGACTTTTGAAATTGGGCCTGGCAAAATTTTCATTCACTTGTTTTTATTATTTAAATACCCAATATTCAAAGATTTGACAGAACTTTCCCTTTTAAAAGGGGGAAATAGGCCTAGCCATGAATGCGAACCCCAATTTTATGAAAAACTTCAGAATTCTTTCTATCATAGTAAAAAAAAGCAAAAAAATTTTTTTTAACCTTGACGGTTTTAACAACGGCCCCGTTGTTTTTCACTGCGTTTATCGGCTAATTGGGCCTTGTCCGCATTTTCCCCTTTTTCGTAAAAAACGACGAAGGGTCGTAAAACGGGGGACACCCGTACGCCCCCTAAACCCGGTTCATGACCTGCCTTTTAATTTGGGGGGCACAGCAAAAAAGGGGGAAAAATTTGGTTCTAGGGTTTCAGGAAGACTGGGACTTTTTACTTTGTGACGGGTATGTGTCTTTTTGGGCTTTTTCAAGAATTTTGAAATTTTTTTGCTTCACAAAAAAAACAACATGAGCTGGATCTGTGCCGACAAGAATGGAACAAACAAAAATCAGACGTCAAAAAGGGGTTTAACCAGGGCCCGCCAGAAATCCTTTTATTTTACCATCCAACTTATATGGTGTTATCTAATATTTTTAACCCACAAGCATAGAAAAAAAGTTTCGCTTAAATGTTAAACTTTAAATTGATCAGCTTTTTGGTAAAATGCCATTTCATTTCAAATTATTTAACACCCACAGTCAATAACCCAAATGATTTCGTACATAGAAACATAACCCCCTTCCCAGGATTCGATGGGGGAAAGAAATTCCGTATGCCCAAAATTTTAAAAAATATAAATTAAAAAAAAGGCCAATAGAACGTTTTTCACAAAAATTTGAAACGCGATTAAAAATTCATATTTTCTAATAAATTTTAAATATAAAAAAATTAAAACGCCCTGTTACAAGAAAAGGGCGGGCCCCGATGGTGTTCGGACCCACGTCCAATAAAAAAAGGGTGCAGTTTTGTTTCTACTCAAAAAGCCGTGCAAACCAAAAACAAAAACATAATGAAAAACTTTAAAACCGACCCCCGGGCTTTTTGCAAATATATGTTTACCCGGGAAACTGGATTTTGAAATTTTTTTAACTTACCCACTTTTAATTTAAAAATTAATAAAAAAATTTTAAATTCAGTCATTTTTTTTTTCTTTTTGCATTTAAAAGGCCCCAAGAGATTTCCCCTTTCCATAAAAATGGCAAGGGTACCTACCTTCCGTTTCCTTTTTTGTAAAACCCCGCCAAACCCGGGAGTGAGGACCTCTCCCAAACAAACCCCTTTTTGGCGCGGGGAACCCCATGGGAAGAATGCCGCCTGAAACAGAAGGAAAACAAAAGCCCTTTTCCCCAAAAGGTTGACAAACAAATTTTCAATAAGGGGAAAACACTGAACATCTTTGGGACATGCATTTTAGGAAATTCTTTGGGTGCAATAAAAAATTTTGTAAAAAAAAAATTTGTGTTAAAAATTGAAACGTGATCTGTTTTAAATTTTCCCCTTTCCATCATCGTTTTGGGGGTAAAAACCATAAGTTTTCCCAGTGTACAATTCAAAAGGGGTAGGTAAAAAAAAGAATTTTGGGGTATCTGCCCCTTTTGAATTTGCAATTTGATGAAAATGTCTTTTTCATACTTTTGAAATCATTACGTATACGCCCTAGGGCCCCTCGCCAACCTAAAAACTAAAATGGGAGAACCTGGTTGAAAGTCAAAATGTCATAAAATGTTGAAAAGGGTACAGTTTGATCTTTTTAAATTTACAGCAACTCCTTTTTTGGGAAGATAGCTAACTTTCAAAAACCTTTTTAAAACAAAAAAATTTTCCCAAATTTAATTTTTTTTTTTAAACAAAAACTAAAATTTAAAAAGGAAAGGGCCAAAAAAAAGGGAAAATATTTCAAATGTTCAAAACAATTTTAAACAGCAACATCCCCAAAAAACCAGTGAGATTTAAATTGTATGCAAAATTTTAACAACTTCCCTGTTTTCTTTTTCATATAATTTTTTTAAAATTCAGGGAAATTTCCCCTCAACGCAAGTAAAGACAAATGCCCAAAGGGAAAAGGCCATTTCCCAAAAATTTTTTTACAAAAAATTTCAATATCCCAAAAAAATTTTGATAAATGAAACATCAAACTTTTGGGAAAACCAATAATAAAACACAAAAAAAAAACTGGAATATAAATTTTTTTCTAGGGTCCCTAAAAGTAAAAGGATTTAATAAAAATTGTGCCCCCCGGGCATTAAAGAAAAACCCCTTGGGGCAGAAGTAAAACCGGGCTACATTTTTTCCACAAAAATTAATCAAAGAGTAAAGGCAAAATAAAATTTTTTGGGGGTGGGCATGAAACCAGTTTTTAGTAAAATGTCTAACTCCCCCCCCTTCTGTTCAAGAGGAAAAATTCATTTTGGAACACCCAAGAAATGACATCAAAAAACATTTTCACGTTTTTAACAATAAAAAAAAAATAAGTCTTGAATAAAAAACAACTAAAAAAAAAGGGAGTAAAAAGGGGAAAAAACCTGTCTTAGGGGGGGCTTAAACCCTTATCCCCCTGAAAACTTTAATAATAATAATTCAAAGTATTTTTAATTGCAGGTTTTTAAACCCACTCTTAAAGGGGCGGGGAACTTTATTCCCGGGTCCAAAACCTTAAGGGGAATTAAATGTGATTTTCTCAAAATAAAAAAGTCATTTTTACCCCTTTGGGCACCAAGGGAAAGGGGGGTTAAAGTCCCCTTTTAACTAGAAGACTCGACGATACTTCTTCTTATTATTGAATAATTCACATTTAAGGTTTGGGAACCCCTTTTTCCAGAAAATCAGTCGGGGAAAACCCCAAAAAATCCCAGTAAGATATTTGTCAATTTTAAAAAACACGGAATCCATCACTAAATTGGGTTTTTCAAATCAAAGAAAAGAACCTTATCTGCCGTGGTAAAACATTTAACATTAGCAAAAAACAGCTTTTTGGCTAAAAAACGCTGAAATTACTTTTCCTTTTCCCGCCAAAGACGTACATCCCCCAATACTTGACCATTCCACACAAACAAAAAACTAAAGGCTATAAATTTTAATCTTTAAAAAACTTATCAAAAAAATTTGAAAACAATACTGACCCTGACTGTATTTTCCCAGACAAGGCCAGTACCGTAGAACTTTAGTGCAATGATCCCACATTAAGACAAGCCTAGTAAAAAACAAAAATTTTGTGTACGAAAACTTGTATTTCCTTTTAAAACAACAAATAAAATTCTCAAAACTGACAAGACAAAAACATTTAAAATAACTTAAAACAAACAAAATAAATATAACATTGAAACACATTTAAAACTTACTGCCAGAAAAACCGACATGACAATACAAACAAAAAGCTTTCAGGGGACAGCGCCCCCAAACAAATCTCAGTGCTTGATAGAAAAATATAAAAATGATAAAATATTAACATAACAAAAAGTAAATTCAAATTTCAAAAAGGGGGCCAAAAAATTTTCATTCAAAATGCTTGATTTTGGGTTCCCTCCTCCTTTTAAACCCGACCTGGGGTTTCTAAAGGTAAAAAAAGTATGCAAACTAGAAAGCAATACTAAAAGGACTTTGAAAATATAGGGTTTGGAACGCAAATTTTAACATTTGTGTGGGCCCCACCAAAAGCCCCAAAACCGCCCGCCGGGGCGAGTGGGTAGCCCCCTATTCTTCGAATAGTTGAGCTAAAAATGAAAAAAAATTTAAAATTAAAAAACTGTTGATTTAACCAAAAACTTCCCTAAATTCGCTCACCTATCGGCAAAGTCATAAGACCTAGTGACCATCACGGGACAAAAACATGTTTTCTAATTAAAAAGGGAAAAATTTTAAAAACAGGGGGTTTTCAGATTTGAAGGCTTTTAGCTCAAAATTTTTTAGAATATCACAAGGTAAAGGGGGGGGGGGAAAAAAGGGTTTAAAGTTCTATTCTGAAAACAAGGCCCCAAATTTGAAGGTTTAGCTTAAAATTCTACAGCCCAGGTTGTGTTCAAGACATCCAATGTCAAAATTTTCATTTCGCAGGGAAAATTGCACAAGTGTTTTTGATAAAAAAGTTGAGCAGGGCATTTTCCCCCCTATTAGGGGGTACATTTTTCCAAGAAATTTTTAAAATCTTTTAAATGGATGGCAAAAACTATGGAAAGGAAAAGGGGAAAGCCCGGGTTGGGACCTCCAATGGTGCCCCTTAAACCTTTGAGTTTTGGGGTCCGAGTTTGGGCATGACACGTCGTCTCATCAGGGGGAACATTTTTGGCCAAGAAAAATTTTAAAAAATTCCCTTACTAAATACATAATTATTAATGGGACACAAAATTTTTCGGAGGGTAAGGGAGGGAAAACGCGCTTTCCCCTTATAGCCCCGGAAAAAGGGCTAAAAATTAAACTTTTTGAACACAAAACCCCTTCAAGGACATTGTGATTCCCAAATCTTTCTAATTTAAAAATAACTAAAATAGCAAGGACAGACGGGCCCAAAAAATGAACCCAATCTAGTGAAATAAAAACGAATGTAGCAAAAACCATAAAATTTTCTGTATTCAAAAAACATGATCCTAGCCCAAAAATGCCCCTTAATTTCCCCCAAAAAATGAAAAAACTCAATGGCAAAAAAACCCTGCCCAAAATGCCCTCGTTTTTAAATAAAAAGGGGAGAAAAAAACAAAACAAGTAATTCGGGTTTTTAAATAGCCTTTTTTTTCCCTATCGGGACCCATAACCTGGAACCCGTGGGGAACCCTTTGGCCATTTTTTAAATTTGGGGGACAAGATCTTATGGTAAAAAAGGGGTTGTGTTAAACTACACAAAAACCCGCGGTTTTTATCAGTTCCATGACAAAAAAACCTGTCGGGGAACCAATAAAGGGCCCAAATTACTTTTAAACCCACATCCCGGACCCTGACCCTTTTTCCCACAAAAACCCAAAGGGGCTATAGCTGTACCCTTTGTGTGCATGTTTTAACAAATAAAAAAAATAAATGAGGCACAAAAAAGCTAAAAAAAGCCCCAACAGCAATTGGTCCCTTTTCGGGGGCCCAAAATTTTTGTGGGATCTGGCTTTTTTTTTGAACTTAAATTTAGATTTTGGTTAAAATAAAATAAAAAAATGCGGCCCTTAGCCTGTTTACGATGAAAAAAATTTACGAAGGACGCACAGACCGGGACTAAACAAATGCACCCAAAAAAACCCCCCTTTGGGAACCCTCTGTGACAGGTGGGGCTAAAAACATTTTAAGTATAACAGCCCCTAGTCAAAAATCTAAAACAACTTTTTTAAGAAATTTACGATCTTTTGTCTTACTTCAAACTTTCAGTCATTGAAAAAAAGTTAATAAAAAAAGCAAAAAAAAAACCCTAAGCACAAAACTAAAACAGGTCATGTTGGTTTTTTTTGCCCGGGGTTTAAAACCCCCAACGAAAACAAAAACTCACCATGACACTTTTTGCCTTTGGGAAAAAAAAAATTAGGAAGAAAGATGTTCTATGAAAACAAATACTGGCAATAAAATATCGCGTATTTCATAAGATGTCAGAAACTCTAAAAAAATAAATGAAATTTTTGCTTTGACTGTTTTTTAAAAAAGCCCAACTTTTAAAAAGTAAAAAAAATGATAATTAAAATAAAAATTTTCTTCAAAAGGGGCACAACAAACAAAGAAAAACTTAGAAACACCATCACTTGCATATGAGAAAAAATTTAAAAAACCCCAAAATGAGAAAAAAAAAGTCAATGGTAAAAAAATCTGCACTAAAAAATTTTTGGGCTTTTAAAAGATTTTCATCATCAATGTTAAAACAAAAACTTGTGCCCGAAACATAAAAACAAAAAAAACAAAGATTTTCAAAGACTGATCAAAACCAAAAGAAACGCCCAACCGGGATAATTTAACTTTTAAAATTAAAAAGATACTGAAAAAACCCACACTTTCAAAAACCCCGTAAACCCGGGCCCAAAAACTCTAACACTAAAAGAGTAATCACGTCAGGGTCGTAACTTTTGGGAAAACCACCGCTAAAAGAGCACAATTTGAGGGGGGGAGGGAAAAGCGCCCCAAAAAGGGAAAAAGCAACATAAAATAAATTTTAAAAGAAAATCCACATGGGGGAATAGGGGACTGACCCCGTCAAAAAAACAAGAATTTCAAAAAAATTAAACACGCTGTCTCCATCAAAAAATAAAAAACAAAAAATTTTCAAAGTGGCCCCAATTTTTTGCTCAACAACTGTAAGAATTTGCGCAAGGAAAAAATTCCAAAAAATTTTTTTAGTTGATACTGATTTTTTTTTCTTCGATTGAAATTTTAAAAGGGCTTCAAGCTTTTTGGGAAACCCACTCCGAGTGGGTTTCCTGGAAAAACCAGTACTGGTTCATAGGAAAAGTCATGGGGGTGACCCCAGGGGACTCAAACCCCACAAACCCCTGGATTTGAGCACGGGACCCCTTTAATTCACAAGCCCCACCGCTCCCCCAAAAGTCAATACTACAGTTTCAGACACAAAGAATGAAAAAATTTGTCTTTAATACCCCAAATACGGCAAATTTCCCCCCCCCCCCCCCCCCCCCCCCAAAGGGGGTCATTTTTTTACTTTTCTTATTTTGGGCCTTTCCAATAAACATTTTTTTAAAATTTTTGGGGGGGGGAAACATTTTGGGTATAGGGGTCTGACGAGAAGACAATCAAAGTTGCCTCAATAGCCAAAAAAAGGAAAAAACTCCCCCACCCCAAAGGCGGCCATTTTTTAAGGGAAAATTAAAAATTTTTTTAAAGGGAGACTAGAGATTGGCCCAAAAAAGGGAACTTTTTCTTGAAATCTTTTTTTAAACCGAAAAATAAAATTTGTCACAAAAGTTTTTAAAAAAATTTTGCATGTATGGGCCAAAAAAGGAAAACCCCCCCCACCCCATGGGGCCTGGTTTTTTTCATCAAAAACAAAATTTATATAAATGAGATTATTAGGGGGTCCCCAAAAAAAAACGTTTTTGAAATTGTTTTAAAATCCCCTAGTGGTTTAAAAACAAAAAATTTTTTTAAAATTTGCTAGTTTTTAAGAATTTTAAAACCAAAAATTTTCCCAAACATACCCCCTTTTGAAACAAAGGGAAAACGGGGAAAAAAAACCACCCTAAAACCATTCCTTTTTCCCCAAAGTTTGGTTAAAAATCCACCAGGTTTTTCAGAGAAAAGTTGTTTGAAAAAAATTTTGACCACAGACAAAAAAAATACGAACGATGGCCCACCCGGACGGTGACTGACCACAAAGCTCCCCTTGAGTATTTTTGACTAAATGAAAAAAGTAGACTACCACAAAAAATTACATGTTTTAAAAAATGCATCAAAATCGAAAGGGTTTCCCAAAATTTAAAAAATCTGCAGTATTCTAAATTGTGTTTTTTTTTTTTGGATCGATTGTTTCACATCGACCCAAAATTTTAAACAAGGGAGGAAATTTCCTTACAGCAGACCAACAAAATTATTTGGCCATAGGACAAACAAGTATTTCCATACCGAAATTTTTATTTAAGAAACAAAAATATCATTTTGCCAGGGCGGTTTTATCAGCTGTCGAACGAAAAAAATTAAAAACGTAATTTTCATCTTTGTAAAATACTTTTCTGAATTGTTTCCGATGCAGTAAACAATTAATCCCGAAAAAACCCTGGGTCACCGAAAAAAACCCGAAGAAAAAAATAGATTTTTTGGGCCCTAATAACCCACGCCCTATTTTGGTTTCGGGAAAAATTTACTTTTTACGATTAAGTAGCACAGAAATCGCTAGACACGGAAATTGAAAAATACATACTTTTGAGTTGTAAATATTTGTAAATGATAATAAAAGGGGTTTTCGTTTTTATAGATTTTTTTGTTTTTTTTTTTGGGGGGGGGGGGGGGGAAAAATTCTTTTGTTAGAAGCTTTTTAAATTTAAACTGTACATGTGGGCCCCTTTTTCCATAAAAATTTGTTATACGTCATAAATGAAGGCACTAGGATTTTCAATAAAAAGGTTCCCCTTTTTTTTTGATTATTCTCCGCGCCAAATTTTAAGATGTGCCCACTCATTTTCCCCTTGCCTATATGGGATAGACAGCACCCGGAAAAATTGCGGGCGGGCCCGCTATATCGTCTGAAAAAAAATTTAATTACCCACACAAATTTTTTCTAAACGAATAGGCCTAGGTTATTGGTAACATAAAATAAAAACCCCCAGCCCAGTACCTTACCTTTCCCAATGGTTAAACACATAAAAAAAAACAAAGGTCAGATGTCTTTTTTACTTAAAAAAAGCAACGGCCGCCGTTTTCCCAACGTTGATTTTTTTTTTTTTGTCAATAACAGTGAACTGCGAAAAAGACGGAGTATTACCAGGACGGCCCCGGAAAAAAAATTTTTTGAAACCTAGCCCATAAAATTCGGTCCGACAAAAAACCAAAGTGAACAAAAATATAATGGCCCCTGATACCTTTTTAAACAAAAATTTCAAAAAGGACGGGATTAGAAAAAAACCTTTTACAAAGGTTAAGCGTTTAAAAAGGGAAACCAAAAATTAAATTTAAAAACAAATACCTTCTGCGGGTTTTAAACAACCTTCTTTTTTGGGAAAACTGTATAGAAATTTTTTTTTTTATTTTATTTTTTTTTTTAAAAAATTATTACGTCAAGAAAAACAAACAAAAATTTTGTTTCCCAAAAATGCTTAAACGCATCAATTTTTAATTTTAAACGGTCAAAACCCACTTCATGAATAAATTTTCAAATAATAAAGGCGGGAAAGGGTTTTTTTAAACGGCCACGCAAAAAAATTCCCAAAGGGCTCTCCCCTTCCCCTTATTTGCAGAAATTTAATTCATATGTACACAAGTATATTTACGGATAACTGATCAGGGTTTAAAAAATTATATTTTTTCGAGAAATCTTTAAAGAGTAGTATGTATTAAACGTCGAAATTTTTTTAAGCGGAAAAAAGTTAAATCAAATAGGGAATCTAGGGAAGGCCGGTGCGAAATCAAATCCCAAATGCCGAATATTTTTAAAGTTAAATGCCAAAAACCTTAATGAAAAATTAAAAAATTACTTATTGCTAAATAAAACAGTTATTTTAATTTTTAAAATTTTTTTTCATACCAAATTTTTAATGCCATATAAAAAAAGGGCAAAATTTCCAAATCCCTAAATGTAAAATTGATAAAAATAAATGCAAAATTGTCAAAATTTTTTCAATCTGGGGTTGTTTCGGGAGACAATGGGACCCCTGCATTGCTTCAGCCCCTTTAAATTTAAAATTAATTTCCTGATCCCCCGGGGTACATCCCAATGTTCAGAAAATACATAAAAAGAATTTTGGGGAAATTTCATTTTGAAATACAGGAAAACACCACGAAAAATAAAATGGGTAAATGTGTATCTGAGCGGGGCTAAAAATTTGTTTGAAATGCATACATGGAACAGTTTTCTAGAGCCAAAGGGGGAGATTTCGGTCCAAAAGTGGGGGAAATTTTTGGATTTTTTACAATGCCCAAAAAAGGGATGTTCGGGGTCTAAAATGGGAAAAAATTTTGTGGGAAAAACAAATCTTTCAACAAAAAAAAAAATTTTTGGGAAATGTCCCAAAACGTTTTTTGTACTGGCCCGAGAAAGGACAGATAACTAAAAATTTAACCCCCTTTTTTTCCCAAACCTAGGACCCACTTAAAAGGGAAAATGAACATTTCTCACAATACCAAACATATTGCTGAAATAAGAAAAAATGTCCTATTTTTTGAGCGTGACCCAAACCCCTAACTTTGGGGGGTGATACACAACCCAAATTTTCTTTTCGAATTAATCTTGGGGCGAGAAAAGTTTAGTTTTGTTTTTTTTAAATTCAACCAAAATACAAAAATCATTTTTCAAAAAGGGAAAGGGTCGACGTACGAACAAATGAAAGAAGAAACAAACCAAAGCCAAACAAAGCAACCCAAAAAAACACAATGCCAAATTTAAATTTCCCTTTCCCCCTTCCCGCGAGGGAAAAAAAAGGTTTACACAACCCAAGTACCCTGCAGAAACCCAAATTTACCAACCAAAATTTACTGAAAAAAGGTTCCCCAAACCCAAAAAAAGGAGAACTTCCCAGAGCTCTTTTTGTTGGAAAAAAGGGTCACTGTGTTTTAATTTGAAGAGCCCTTTAAAATTCTTCTCCGAGATCTCTTTGGGGTTGAAAAAACCCGAAATTGGCTTGAAAAGTTCCGCAAGGAAGGTTTATCATGCCCCCCTGGGCCTTTTTAAAATCATTCATCCCACTGGTGAATTGGGAGATTTCCTGATATTTTTAAAGAAAAACCTGGTATTTTAAAAAAAAATAAATAGACCCCAAATTTACAAGTAAAAGCGCCTTTCGCAAAAATGGGTTTCCGTTAATTCCGTGAATTAACGTGATTTAAAAATAAGACAAAAAAACCCGGGGAAAAAGATAGATGATGATAGATAGGTTTTGGGACAGCGTGTTAATTTTGAAAGTTTTTTTTCATTTTTTGGGTCGAACATGTTGAGAATAAAAATGAAATATCTGAAAAACTGAACGCTTTACCCTTTAAAAGTCTTAAGATAGGGTGACCAACCGCTGCGTCGAAAAAAATTGGGCAGGTGTAATCGCGGGAATTTCAAAACACAAGTTGGCCCTTAATAACTTGTTTTAATTAAGCAAAAGAATCTTCAAACCCGATTTAAAAATTAAAAGAAAAGGGCAAATGCACACTTTTTTTCGCAAATGGCGTCGAAAAAACACGTTTTTTGGGCCCAAAAAGTTTTTGGGGTTGCTGTTTTTAAAAAAGCATTAATTTTGTTTTGGGGGGCCCAAATTTTAATCAAAAGAATTAAAATTTCATTTTTTATAAAAGGACCGTTGAAACCTATAAAGGGAATGGGAAATTTCAAAAATGTTTCTCCGACTATTCGCCGAAAAAGGAAAATTTTTACTTCAAGCAAAAACCCCGCCAAAAAACTTCTACGAAATTTTATTTTTGGGAAAGGAAAAGACTAAGTAAAGTGTAAAAACCATTTCCCTAAAATTTAAAAAAAACACAACAAACCCATAAAAAAAAATTTTTTTTTACTGAAAATAGAGATAAAATTTCGGGGGCCCCGACTTTTTTCGCTGTAATTTTCCTTTAAATTTTTCCCCTTCCATCCTTTTTAAAGCGAGATTTAGGGAAAAAAACCCAAAAAACAAAAAAAAATTTCCCTTTAACTACTTTAAATTTTTTTAGCAATTTTCCGATTTCCCTTTTCCCATTTATTTTTGTCACACTTGGGATGCCTGAATGCCAAAGTTACACACACAAAAAAACGTAAAGAAAAAAAATACTTTTTTAAATTTAAAAATTTTACTGCTCGTTTCCCTCCTCCAAAGATTATTAGAAATTTTCTGAAAATGTTTCCCCAGAGTTTTTGAAAAAAAATAAGAAAAAAAAACCCCCCTTTACTACCGGGGTGCAAAAAAAAAAAAAGGAAATTTTAAAAGGGAACCCTTAAAAAATTCTTTTTTCCCCCCATTTTTCCCAAACCCAAATTCAAAAAGGGTTTTTTGTGGAATTTTTAATTTAATTTTATTTGCAAACCTTAAATTTTTCGGCTTTTAGCGTTTTTAAAAGTTTTTTATGTAGATTTTTTTTTTTTTTTTTTTTTTTTCGTATTAAGTTAAAAGCCCGTTTTCAGCTGTTTCATAAAAAACTAAATGCAAATTTTTTCCCGGAACTGGAAAATTTAATTTGGGCCTGACCCCTACAGCAAATGCAAGAAGTGGGAAAAAATGAAAAAACTTTCGGGGAGTAGTTGTGTAAAACAAACCCCGTTTACAAGGGGTTGAGAAACGGCTAAAACCCAAAACCCAAAAAAAAAACCAAACAAATGGATAAGTACAATAATCATTTAAAATTTATGTCCCTAATTTTTTACCGCAATTTAAATTCAAGTCGTTTTGATTGTGCAAAAATTTTCCCAAACCCAAAATTTTAAGGGAAAAAATTAAAAGTTTTTTTAGGGGATTAACCCCGTTTTTTCCCCCTTTAACATGTTTTTTTTTTTTTGGGAAGCACTAAACTAAAATTTCCAAAATAACTTAAACCTTTTCCCATTGATAAATAAAACTTACGGATTTGAAAAATGGGGCCCTACCAACCCCAAACCTGGAAACGCTCCCACTGACGGGGGAACGAAACCAACCCCGTTGTAAATCGTTCATTTAAAAAAATGAATGTTTTAAAATTGGGGAAGGCCCTTTTATACCGATCATTTGAAAAAACTTGAAAGGGGCCCGAAACCCCCTTGTTTTTTTTGTTGTTTTTTTTTTAAAAAAGATATGCTTTTATTTTTTTATTATGAAACAAAAAACAATCAAATATAATGATTAAAAAAAAAAAAACGAAATAACATGTAAATTTTTTAAACGCAAAGTCCATTGTTTTTTTTTGGTTTTTTTTTTGTTTTTTTGCCTTTTTTTTAGTTTTTCATTAAAACAGACTCTTAAACGGTGACACGGTTTTTAAAAAATTTTTCATAATATTCACTTAATTTAAAACTGTAAAAAAAAAAATACACATACTTATAAAAACGGTGGAAGGGTTTTAAACAGTGGGTTTTAAAAAGAATACGGCAAATGCTGACAAATTTTTTAAAACCCAAATTTTACTCTAAACAGTCAGATAGGACTTCAGTTTCCAAAGGCAATATCAGTCAATCAATTAAACCCCCCCCTTTGGGAAAAAATTTAAAACCCTTTTTTTCCCCCGGGGGGGGGGATTCATCAGGGGAAAATTTGTTGCAAAAAAACGATAAATAACTGAAGAGCCCCTAGTTTTTTTAAAAAACGTTTTCGTCCCCCAGAATTCACGCTTTTGAAAGCGTCTACCGATAAAGGGCTTTTCCAATGTTTTTGACCCCTTTCCGTGGGAAATTTTCCATTTGTCCCCATGCCCTTTTTTTGTTAGGGCCCTTTTACAGTTTTTTTAAAAAAAATTTGACTCAAATACTGATTCAACGTGTTTCTGGGGCCGTAAATTTTTTGTTTTTATGTCTGATTAATTTACCATTTATTTTTACAAATTTTTTTGTTTCCCTTTTAGTTTGAAAAAGGCATACAAAAGGCAAACCACACTTTTTCAGATTTCTCACAATTAAAATTTTTTTTCCCGGGTTCCAAAGGCATACTAAATTTGTCCCCAAAAAAGTACGGGGAAACACTAAAATTTAAAATCAATGTAAAATATCAAAAAGACAGTATTTGTATCATTTGAGTAAAACAAAAAATATGTATGCAGAAGACCCCCCAAAAAACTTTTCAAAAAGGGAAATATAAAAATTTCCTACTTCTAATACATCAAAAAAAATCAAACATTTTAAGGATTTCCAAAAAAGGAATTTTTCAATTGTATTGCAAATTTAAAAAATAAGGACTAGCCGAATCTTTCAATCCAAAACCAAAAGATGTATTGAAATTTTAATTTTTTATCCAATTAAAAAACTAAATTTCAATTGGGGGGTCCAAAACTATAGTAAAAACCCTTTTCAAAATAAATTTAAAAAGGGGATTAAAACATAAATGTATATATTGATTTTCTTTAAAAAAATTTCCCTTAAAAACTCCTTGTCTTCCCTGGCCCTTTAATACAATTTTTATTCCCCTGTCAAACGTTTTTCACCATAAAGTCACAAGGAAAAAATCCCCCCTAGTGAAATTAACTGCAACTTTTCAAATAAAAAAAACAACCATATTAAAGCAAAGCAGTACTCCAAAATTTTCAAAAATGTTTCACAATTTATAAACCTCACTTTCAAAATGTTTGCATTTTAGTTTTCCTGGGATAGCAAAACAGACCCAAGGGGCAAACTTTAAAGGGTTTTACAGCTTTTTATGTCGTTTTTCGTTTCGGGTTTCACGTCTGCCAAAAAACTAATTTTAAAAATTTTTTAAGGAAAATCCTTTAATTGGGCGACAGGTTTTAAAAACGTCCCAAAAGACAAGCAGATTCCACGGGGGTCAACCCAAAGCCAGCTTAAGGTAAGGTTCAATATGTTTCTCCTAAACCCTTTAATGATAATCATAAACTTTTGGGAAAACTTGTTCCCTTCCCCGAAAAAAATACAGAAAACCCCTGTACTGACCAAGGCCCGCTCCAGATTAAAAGGGAACCCTCAAAAGGGCCCCAAAAATTTAAAACCTTTGATTTTGGGGCTGCTCCAAAAAGAAAATGATTGACATGTTTTTCCTTTTTCCCAATTTCAGAACTCGTGGGCCGACCATGGTTGCTCAGGGTAAAATTTTATCATAAAGATCTGAGGTTCGAACCTTTTATTTTTTTGCTGCTCCAACCCAAAGAACATGACTTACCTTTTTTTGCCGACTACAGGGACCAAAAACAAGACCCAGGCAAGTCAAAGGTTTTTAACCTTTTGGATTTCAAGTCAACTCTATTTCTGTTAACCTAAGGAAGGTTTTTCACAGTTTAACAAGAAAAAGGTTTAAAGGAAAAGACGCACACCGGGCCAAAGACCAGTCACAAAATCTCAACCCTTTAACACTTTGTCTTCCCGGGGACTAAAAAAAACGGAAAAAAGAAATTTTTTGCAAATACCCCTTTTCTACATATAGCCATATTTTACTTTTTAAATTGGGGGTAAAAAAAACAAAGTAAGAAAAACACCATTTTTTAATGTTTTTTAAACCCCTATGACCTTTACCCTTGGGGCCCCGAAACAATGGGGTCATGTTTCACATTTAAGACCAACAAAAGTATGAAGTTTCAAGGTTTCCCAGGTGAAATACTTTTCCAGATTTTTGAGCGGAAACCCCTTTTTAAAAATTTTTGGGGCCCCCGTGACCTTTTACCCTTTTACCCCGTGGAAATACGGGAACCCTTTTGACCAAGTTTCTTAAAATTTTGGGCAAGTACGTGTTGAGAAAAATGGATGAACAAAAAAGGGGTTTAAAATGAGACTCAATTTTTCCCCTCTGTTCCCCCCATCCATCCCCGGACAGCCTTTAACCCAAAAAGCCAAATTTTTCTTCGAAAACCCCCCCAACCAAAAAAGTAGGATTTTTCCCCAAAAAGTTCCGTGATTCCCCGTTTTCAATGCAAAAAAATTTTATTTAACAAAAAACTTGGGGTCCTAAGAATTTCTTTAAACCCAAATAAAAATGTTTAAAACCAATCTACATGTCCCCAAAAATTGAATTGGAGCAATTAGGGGTTTGATTTCTGGGGAAATAAAAAAATCTTTTGCCTTACCTGTTGTATCATGGGGAATTTTTTGCCTCGTCATTTAAACTTTACCCCTTCCAAAACGCGGTCTTTCCCCAAACCCTTTGGGCAAAAAGGGGGAAATGGGGAAACCCGGGGCCCTCTTGGCCAGAGACAATTTCTACTAATTTTTCCCTATAAAGGGGGTAATGGGCCTTTTTCCAACAAAATTAAAACATTTTGTGAAAAATTTTTTCCCTTTTTTAGGTCCCCTAGAAAAACCCAGCCCCTTGCAAAGCCTTTTAAATTTCCATAAACACAAAAAAAAAAAAAAAGAAACAAACAAAAAATGGGGTGGTAAACAAGAAATGCCCCCCCATTCATTTAGTTTTCTGCACAAGGAGTTAAAATTAAAGGGAAAAGCAATGGGGAAATTTTTAAAACCGATCTATCCAAATATATTTAAAAAAATTAAAAATGCAAAAAACATGGGCAGGGCGTATTTTGAGTGTTTTTGGGAGTATTTGAAGTTTCCCAAAAACCTATGGTTTTTAAAAGTACTGAGAAATACAGCAGCAAAGCAAAAACAACATAACAAAAGGGGCCCTGACCCTATACCCACCTTGTACAAGGCTTCATGTGGAATTTTTTTTAAAAAACAGAAAATAAGGTTTTTTCTGATGTAACCTATTTATATAATTCACAACAAATTTTGAACCCAGTGCAATAATTTTGAACAATTACGGTAGAAAAATTTAAAAAACGATATCACATGCCAAAAATCAAGATTCAAGCTAAAATTTATTTAGAGAAAAGATTTTTTTTTAAAATAAAAGAATTTTAAAAGTAAGTACAATGTCAGACACAGGGACGTGGCCCCCCTTTTGACCTTAGGGGATAAAAATTTGGATAAATTTGGGGGAAAAGAGTCCAAGCCTTACAAACACATAAACCCAAAAATCAAAGCGCTAAAGAAAAGGAATTTTAAATTCCCGATAGCTGAAAACCTATTTTTAAAAAAAGCCCATTTTTAATTTTAATGAACCCCCCAACAGTTTTTTTTAAAAAACTTTGAAAAAGGGCAAACCCCGAGAACATTTTTGTAAAGTTTCAACAAAACCCTTCCCGTGTTTTTCAGGGGGAAATGGTTGAAAAAAATTTTTATGAACAGTGACCACACCCTCTTGGGGCCATGTTTTTTTTTCGAATCAGAAATTTTTTAAAAACATTTTATCGAAGGTTTCACCAAAAACAAATTGTGTAAAAAAAGTTTTTAAATCGGGCCAGCATTTCACACAAAAGATTTTTTTTAAAAAATTTCCAAAGGGGGAAAAATTAAAAATTATGGGGAAAAGTGCCAAAGGCCCCCCTTTCGGCCATGTTTTTTGATGACTAGGAATAATTTGGGGAAAGATCTTGGTGGAGGGTGAAAAGGACCTTTTTGGGAAAAATTTTTTCAAAAACGGGGAATTTGGGTTTTGGAAAATGTCATTTTTAAGACTTTTTTAAATTTTTTGCTTTGGCATTCCCCAATTTGCAAACAAGGGGAAATGTTTTTTTTCAACTTTGGGGAGAAAGGGCCTCCAAGGGAAAAATCAATGCCCAAATTTTTTAAAACAAAATCCTTCAATGTTTTGGAGGGGGATGTCGTTTGAAGATTTTTTTTAAAATTTTTTAAGGGTTTGGGAGCCCTATGTGCAAAAAAGTTTGTTTTCCCGAAAACAAGGGCCAAAAACTTAGGGAAAGGGAGGTTTTGGAAAAAATATTTTTTTTTTTCTTCTTTTAATTTTAAGGCCATGTTTTTTTAAACCTTGTGTCAATATTTTGCAACTTTTTTTTCTCAAAAAAATTTTTTTTTGTCTCTAAAGCCCTAACAAAATTTTTTAGGGTTGGGGGACCAGAAACAAACAAAAAAATGCTCAATAAACCCCAATATTTTGGTTTAATGGCGATTGAAAAAAACATAAAATTTACCTAAAAAAACTCCCGCCTTGGGCCCCCCCATGATCCTGGGCCCCCTGGATCCCAGAAAATTTGACATACAAACTTGAAGAAGTTTTTAAAAGCTTTTTTGTCAAGAACCCTTTTTAAAGCGGAAACCAGAATACTTCTTCGAAAAACGAGCAATTTTTTTTTACCGTTAAACTTTCCCTTTCCCCGTCTTTGCGGAAAGTCTTTAGGATGTCTTTTACGTCATTTTAGCCTCCCGATTGTTTTTAAAAAAAACAACCCGATTTTTTTCAAAATACCTATACTTAAGTAAAAAAAGTAAAGCTGGGAAAAAAAGGGAAAAAGCATCCCCCAAAACCCAAAACTAAACCTAAACACCCAAAACAAATCTGTGAGAAAACAAAATCATTTATGACTTCCCAAATATTTTTTTTGTCAGGTTTTTTCCCAAAAAAAATTTTTTAAAAAAAGACAGGGTCCAATTTTTAGGGTCAAAGTCATTATGCTTTTTTTAGTTTTAATGGAAATCTAATTTTGGCATTTTAAGTTTCTTTTTCAATAATTTAAACCGGGTTTTTTAAAAAACCTATTTATTTTAAGAAAAACCACCATTTTAGTTTTGCATTTCTAAAAAATATATACAGTCAAACCTGTGAACAAAACCACTCTTCCGGGAAAAAGCAAAAAATGGTCTTTGGGTTTACAGGGGGGTCTTTTAATTTCGGGGGAAGGGTTTACAAAATTAGTCCCTTTTTCTAGCTTTTCAAATATACCCATAAAATGGGGGTGTGACAACCCTAAATTTTTTTAAACGCAAAGCAGCTTTAAACCCCTAAACTTTTTTTCAGATAGCTTTAAATATCCCGCAAAAATTACCGGGGAACCCACCTAAAATCAAAGGGTTTATTGTTTTCAAAGGGTCAAAGCTTTTCCAAAAAAGCCAATTTGCATTTTCCCGTCCTCACTGTCCAATTTCTTCCCCCAAAAATGTGGGTGATTTTTCAGTTCCACGGGAAAAATTTCAAACCCCTTTTTTGGGACATAATTTAAAATTTCATAAAGTTTTAAAACAAATGTAACCCTTTTTTTTTTTTCCATACAAAACTTGTTGGGAAAAGAAAAAAAAAGAAAAAAGGAAAAAAAACCAAATGGGCCATAACCTGGGTGTAAATGGGGACAAAACAAAAACTAAAAATAAATTTTTACCAAAATACCAACCCAAAAAAAACAAACATTTTTTTTTTTAAGTTTTTGGGAAAAACCCAGCTTATTTAGGGAAAAGGGGCAGAGCATGCCAAAAAAAGATTTCGGAAGGGCTAATGGACGGACAAGGGAAAGGGGGGGGGCATTAAAACCAAAATTTTTTTGGATTTGTCAAATTTTTTTGAAATAAAAACTTTCAAGTTTGAAGTAAAATGTTGACATGTAAAGGGAAAAAAAAAATTTTCCTGGGAAGAAACAAAAAAACAAAAGCTTTCCCCTTAGAAACAAAAAACCTTATACATTGCCCCCCTTTAAAACATAAGTTAAGTTTCAAAAACTGAACCACCAAAATTCTCAGATATGGACTTGGGATCCCAAAACCAATAAATCAAAATTTCTAAGTCGAAAAAAAACCCTAATTCTGTCCAAAAAGCATGTGAAATTTAAATTTAAAAAATTTCCCCGCCCCACATTGCCCCTTTAAAAACATGCTTAAAGACCACCATAACCTAGTGACCTACTTTTTTCACCCACAAAAACTTTTTGAAAATCATTTTTTATACACAGGTATTATACACTGAAAAAATAGTAAATTCCCTGCATTAATTTTTTATGATTAAATTATCCCTTTTTCCACATAAAAAAATCAAAAAACGCACGGAAAAAATTTTTTATCTTTAGTTATCAACATTTTAAACTCGTGCGATCAACATCCCTTTTCTCGAGCAATCAATATCTTTTCTCGGCCACGACCTCTTTTCTTAAGCAAACAAACATCTTAATTAAAACGCACGACATCTTTTAACCCGGCAAGATAAGTTTTTAATTTCAATCAAACCCTCTTAAACTCGTTCGCACGACATCCCAAACTTTTTGCGATCAACATTTATCTCGTACTATGGCCAAATTTTTCTTGAGAGATCAAAACTTATCTCGTGTGCAAGACTTTTTATCTTTGGCGATCACATCTTTTCCCCGTGCGCAGACATCTTTTCTCAGAGATCAACATTTTTTTTAGCGATCATCAAACTTATCTCGTTTGCTTTACACCCTTTTCTCGAGCGATCAACACTTAAACTTGAGCGGCCCCGTGGGAAAACCCCGTGAGCCCGACATCTTAAAAATGGTGCAATTTAAGAAATTATCCGGCGGGTCAAGCCTTTTCTCGAGCGATCCAAAATCTTAAACCTTTTTGTGGGAAGACATCCTAAATTTGACGATCAAAAATTTTTCCCGTTTTTGTACGAATCATAATTTTTGGCACCCCGCCTTTTTCAGAACCCTTTATGTTATTACCGTTTAAATTTTGTGGGCCAAGTTTTTAAAAAAACCGGGAAAACCAAGGGAACCCGCCCCTCCCCGTTTTCCCCCGCTTATCCAAGGCTGTCGGTGGGCACCCCCATCTGTTTCAAATTTTGGTTTATCAACTTCCCCTTTCCCAACAACCCGGGTATTCCTTACAATTTAAACCCTAGAACCCTTTTTTGTCCTTTAAATCAAATTCCCCTCAAAATTGCCTAAACCCAGGGCAGACGCCATCTTTGTTGTTTTCTTCGGTTGTTTCCGGGTTTTGCTCGATTCTTTAAAGGGAAAACCCAAAAAAAACGAGTTTGATGTCCACGGAAAAAACCCCCAAAAGGGTATCGGAGCTCTTCGGGGTCATCATTTGATGACGTTTGGCAAACATCTATGACGGTATAAATACCCCGGTTTTCCCCTTTTTCCTTCTTTGCCAATCCAAAACCCTCCAAAAATTTAGGTGACCCCTTAAAATGGAGGCATTCGAATATTAAGCTCTACAAAAGTTTTCATTCTATCTTAAGATCAAAATCGAAGAGCTTAGTACTTAAAGGCCCCGACCGAAGAACGGGTTTTTCCCCTATTTTTCTACAACAATAAAGCTCTTTCAATGAGTAACCCTGGGCTAAAAAACTGGGGACTTGTGGGCCCCCAAAATTTCCCCACCCATAGAACTAAAGGATAATCCCTATATAGAATTTACACTATCACCATGATCTACACACCTTTGACCACCAATTGTGCAAGGGAAAACTATTAACCAAAACAAATAATTCTTTTTAAAAGATAAACTCACGGTTAAAGAACTTTTCTCTAAAGGTACACTATGTAGAGCAAATACGAAGAGCCCATATTAAAATATATACATAATACTTTTACATATCTTAAAATATAAAGATATAAAAATCACCCAATTTAAAAATAAAAACCCTTGAGCTGGTTGGGGTAAATGTTATGTAGTGGAGTAACCAAATACTTAAAACAAACCCAAAGAGGTCCCCAGTAAAAGGAGCTGTGTTATAGAAAAAAGGGGTCGACCTTTAAATCGAACCCAGGGGGCCGGGGGGTTTAATAGATACAAGATAGAGACTCCCGAAAAAAACCATCCGGCCTCTTAAAGTTTCTTTTTTCTATATATATCCTGACATACATAGGTAGACTAAAGAAATCCGGAGAGCATGTACCGCCGGGCCCTTTGATATAAAAGCTTCGCCAAAAAAACGAAAACCCAAAAAGTTCGCGTCAAGGGCAGGTGCACGGGCCAAAAAACAATAACTTAAATATCCCAAAAACTTTTCTCGTGCGCACCCAAAATCGTAATTTTTTGCGATCAACAAAATTATTTTTTAGTGATCAACATCTTTTCTCGGCGCACAACTTTCCTTGGCAATAAAATCTTAACTTTGAAAGCGAGACAACTTGTGTTGAGGCGATCAACATCTTAGCTCGTGCATACGGGCCCTCTTAAACTTAATGATTTTAAAAGAGGAAAAAAAACATTCGAAAAAGGGAAATATAATTTTAACCAAAAACAACAAAATTTTTTTAATAACTTCTGGACAAGTCCCCAATAACCCACTTAAATTTTTACTTAATAACAAACCCCGCTTACTGGTATTAAACAAAAATTTTTAAACTTAAACTGAAGCTGGGTCTTTTTTAATGCTTACTAAAAGTTTAATTTAAAAATGATAATTTAAATTTTCCCTTTATTTTTAATTTTCATTTAAAAGTCCCTTTAAATTTTTGTTGTATTTTTATTTTTTGTAAAACCCCCCATTGAATAAAGTTTTTTTTTGGCCCAAAAATAGGGGTTTAAACAAATAAAACAGTTTCAGTTTTTAAATTTTTATTAGCGATTTTAAAAAATACGAAAATTAAAATGATTTAAATTAAGTTATATGATATAGATTAATTGTAATAAGGGAAAAAAAAATATTAAAAATGAAAGCAAAAGGCAAATCAGAAAAAAAAATGCCCCTGTACATGTCAATCCCAATTTTTTTGGGTTTTCAATAAGAACCAGGTAAGGGGGGGGGGGGGGGAAATCAAATTTCGAAAATTTTAATCATAATAGCACATCCCGATAAAAGAATACAAAAATAAATTTTTTTAAGCGGTAATAATTTTTTGCTTCCGGAAAAAGGTAGCAAAAAATTCGGAAATTTTTCCCGGGCCCCTTTGGGCCCCTCGTCGTTTTTAATTTTTGTCGGAGTACTTTCTAGAAACCAATAGCTGAATTTAGCGAAACTTTATAGGCAAATTTCAAATTTCCAGAGTAATGCCCAAAAAATTGTGTTTCAACGAGGGTTTCTTGTACAAAGGTAATTTCACTTCGATTTTTTACCATTAACATGGGGCCCTCTTTAGCAAAATTTTAAAAGAAAATTAAAAAAATCTTAATTTTAAAAAATGTCCGTATAAAAGGGAAATTGTTTTTTCAAAGCTTTTATCAACACTCCCTTACGACAAAAGGGTTTCCGGCCCAGGGCCTTTGTTTACGAATGCATGTGACCTTTTTTTCAGTACTTTGATTCAAGTGACTTGAAAAAGGCCCCGAACCGGGAAAAGTTGTCGCAAGTGCAACGTACTTGACAAAAGGGCCTGGTCGAGATTTCTTGCAAAGTGATAGTAAAAGCTTAATGTTTTAAAAAAACCAAAAACAAACAAAGGGTAGTTAAAAAAGCGCAGAATGATTTTATGATAATAGAGCTGACAGATTTAGGGGGTAAAAACACTTTTTTAAAAAACAGGCAAAAAAAGTAAGGCGGTTAAGGGCTTTTCGTGGAAAAAAAAAAAATTGTTTTATTTGTCGTCAGATGTTTGTTATTTAAAGAAAACCCATTCCCCACCCAATTTATCCTGCTTTTCCCCCCAACCCAAAAACTTTGTGCAAATCGTTCTAATAATATGGGGAAAATACAGCTAAATAAGCAAGATGAAAGGTGGACAATCTGGGGGCCCCCCAGAATTTTATGTGGTTTTTTAAAAATTCATCATGAAAGTATTTCATTCCCTTTTTTTAGGGATAGTTTTTTAAAAAACCCAAAAAAAAATAATTATCCTTCAATGTAGAAACAAAGTTAAGGGCTAAAACTACCTTTATACATTTAAGTGCTGTGCATGCTACTACATTGATTAATCCCACACCCCCGGGGGGGGGGGGAAAAACATTTTTAAATTTAAATCCCGTGTGTCTTTCCCGTCTTCTCGTTTCCGCCGCCACAAAAAACAAGGAGGAAAAATTTTAAAAGGGAAACCCAATTTTCCAAAAAACCCGTTTTTCGACTCTTAGTTTTAAAAATTTTTCAACTGATCTTTACCAACCGGAACCAAAAAGTCTTTTTTAAATACGGGCCCCCAGTCAATTTTGATAACTATCCAAAAATGGGGCAGGCACTTTCATAAACACCCCCTAAATTTTCGAAAAATTCTCTAGGGTTTGGAAAAAAAAATAATATAAAATTTACGTTTAGTCCCAACAAGTATCGATTTGCTTTTTTAACATCATATTTTCATTTAAAAATGTCTTTGAAATGATGTATAATTTGTGGAGATCATGTTAACGTTGAAGTCGATATTTACGTTAAAGTGACGTCAGAGTGACACATATGTGACGTCGTCTTTGAAAACCGGTCCAGATGCGGCATGACGTAATATCGAGAAACGACGTTTAAAGTTGCGCCAAGTTTACGCGCGCAGCTTTCTTACACATGTTTTAATTAGCAAAAGTTTGACCGTTAAAGTACGACTGCTTGTTACATGATTGATAACAGCCAACTAGAGAAAGAATATTTAGACATCAGACCTGTAAAAAAATAGTGGTATTACGCCTGAGGCAAAATATTTCGTTTAAAATCAGTTGTTTCCCCTTCAATATGTTTCCGGTTTCGGATTTTATCAGGGAAGCGTGTGAAGTTTACTTTTGTTTATCTACCTTTTGTTCAACGATGGAGGGATCTGAGACTTGTAAATTATACTGTTTAGTGATTTGGTAAGTACCGTTTATAAACAGTTGTTAATGTAGATTCTCTAATATATTCGAAACTTTCACTGAAATAAGTCTGTCTTTTACCCGGAAGTGAATCCAAAACATAAAGAGGGAAATTTATGAAATTTATCTAGTGGCCACTAAACACAGATGATTTCACTATGCCTGTGTATTTAATACAAAATGGCCAGTTGGGTTATCACAAAGATTATTGAAGGAAGGCAGCTTCTTACTCAAGGTGACCAGGATTCATCAAATTATTTCATTGTCCATAGACTAGTAAGCATTATTTATGGAAAAAACAATAATAAAAAGTCAATATACATGTAGCTATGATAATTAATAAATTTGATGCAGACTTATAGATGCCTGCCTATGTCAGATGATTTCTCGAAAAGTCCCCTCTCACAGTAGTAGCCAAGGTATTTTAAAAGGAAATATGTAGATGTCCGGTAACCGGACGCCTACCCTGCATTCTAGCTGTCCGGCAACAAGACGACTAGCATCTCCGCTAATGTTTTCTAGCTGTTTGGCGATCTTTTTACATATGAATACTGTAATGAATAAATTTATTGTATCATATTTTTTTTGCATAAGTCTGAATATTCACCTGTAAGGCATATACAGTATTTTAAAATTGATTACCGGACGCCTAGAAAACCCCTATAGGATAGGATAGGCTAGGCATCCTGTTACCGGTCGGCTAGAACACTGGCTAGGTTTCTGGTTACCGGATGTCTAGACACTTCCGTTTATAAAATGGTAACTGTTTTTGCTGTGGGTCTCATAAGTCACGTTAATTATTGTTATTTCTGTCTGGTGACTACTCTCTTTCCATTATTGTTGATATTCAGAATGTTTTGTAACAGGATGATTGTATATGGATAGTGGGAATTTATGCCATATAATGAAAATCTTTTTATTTTTGAAATTTTTGAGCCTTGCTGTGTGTAAAACAATTTATGATCCTTTAAAAAATAGATTCATAGTATAATAACTTTTAAAGTATTTTGTGGTAAGTTAATGAAACCTTTCAAAATCACATTATTAACTTAGTAGTGAGTTTTGATTTTTAGTGATGTTTACGGTACATGTAATGTATCTTCTTTCAGATAATATTCCTTGTTCCTTGATGGTTCATTCCACTACAGCTGGTTCATATACCCTACAACAGCCAGGAAATTGGTCTGTTTACTTTAAGATCTCAAGAAAATGTAACATATTTTGGATGTGCTTTGAGGAATCAGGTAAGTAACATGCAGCTAAAGGCTCTTATTATAGTTTTTAATGCAATATATTATTTATTTATACCTCTGTCAAGGTTTTGTTGGAGCCAATACAAAATAAGTCTACTTCTACACTTATGATTTGTACAATGTATGTACATGTACTATGACTATTGAATGGCTTTTAAAAACTGACAAAACTGGCATTATTGAAATTTAATTTCAACAATCTGGTTTGAGAGGATCAGTTGGTGTAAAGTTTTTATTACATTAGCTATTAGCCTGGGAAAAGTTTGTGGCACTCAATAAGTACATGGATAATTTGAATGCTTAACACTACATGTACATGTGTATAAGTTGATATCTCATTAAGTTGTAGAATAGTTCTAAATAATAGGAATTTTAATTTATTATTTGAAGTAAATCAATTAATTGTAATTTAGTTTAATTGTAATATGATTATTTTCAGATTTGATTAACCCATTCTTGACATAGACATTGTTATGTGATTGATTTTTTTTACCAGTTTTATTGCACCAAGAATATGGATAGAATGAAGACTGTAAAGGTTCCTGAGATACATGAAGATAACAGATACTTTACCAAAGACTTTTAATTTTTTTTCAGGAAGGCAAGTGTTTCCTCTTGTTTATGAAAGCAACTCAGTTGGTTAAGGGCAGACAATTGTAACATGGTACATCACTACCTGTATTGGTATTCCATTTTGACAATGCTGCTAGCTAGAATAGAAATAACATCTTGCTGTGGTATGGTCTGTGGAGAGTTTTACTAGGTAACAACCATTTTTGATAGCTGTTAAAACAGTGTATACTTTTAACCCTTAGGCTGCATGAGGGAGCTATGTCTGCCTTTGCAACCAGTGCAGATCAAGATCAACCTGCACATCTGTGCAGTCTGATCATGATCTGCAGTGTTTGATACTTAGTCAGCAAATTTTCTATTAGAACCCCCTATAAGCTATAAATAGTACTGTCTCTATTTAAAGATGGAGTAGTCCATTTTACAAATTTAGCAGGTTAAGGGTTAACAAAATAAATGCAAAAAAATGTGTTTTTAGAACATCCTATTTGCAGTAACCAAATCTACAAACAAAGTACATTTTATATACTGACAGCACGCTGTTGTCAGTCTGTTTGTCAATATTTTAGAGCATTGGTTGTAAGAATCATCTATTATCAAATAGTGATAACCCTGCTTTTATTAAATAAAGTGACTCCCAGGTTAATTATTTAAAATAAAATGTTTTACTTATTTGTTACAGGATATCACAGATGGATTGAATATTCAACAATGATCACAGACCATGCAAAGTTTGAATCTGACTTGCACTTTTGAATTTAGAAGAATCTGTGGAGGAGGGTGAATGCTGAGACCTTTAATAATACATGATATTGCTGACACAGTGTGTCAGTCATCAAAGAAATATCATAACAACACAGTTGGTCAACAAAGATTTAAATCCTGTCACATTCTACCAGTGGAGAAATATCTTATCACAATATTTAAACTTTTGAAGAAGATAACCAAATATTACCACTTGATCTTGTCTGCAGAAACACCTGGATTGTTAGTCTTAAAAGTGACAGTACAGTTAACTTACTAAAATCTACTTCCTCTTGCCAAACGAATATTATTGACATGGAATGACACAAGCCTGACAATGGTACCTGTATGAACTCATAAGAGAATAGTATTTGTCTGAAAAGTCAAAGGATTCGTTTTGTCCCAAACCACTTGAACTGAAATTGGATTGACGAGGATTTTTCTGAGAACTGAAAAAGAAAGTGAATATAAAAGATAGAAATTGTTGATGAATTCACAACGTTTTAATATACAACACTTTAGCCTGTTTTGCTGTTCATATAGATGTGTTTAGCTGTTAAGGTTAAACATCAAGTAAAGGTTGTAGTTTCAGTTACCTACATTAAAGTATTGGCTGGAAATAAATATTTACTTTTCACCAGAGCTTGTAGCAGTGTAACCTTCATCAAAAGTTAAGCTGTTGTGTTAATTATTAAAGTATTTTTAGAAAAAGGAATTTAGTATGTATGTTGCCATGGTAACATAATTCAAATTATATTTCATTGAAATTATAGATTTGTATTTCAATAAGGGATCTACAGTATAAAATGTAATGGTAAAAGAATGTTCACTTTCTCCAGTATTGTCAGTTATAACTAGCCAGTGAAAAAACAGATTATGAGGAAAGGGATGACTGAAATGTTTATTCTTACGATAACTACTTTTTTTACAGAACAGACTGTTTTATAAAGTTTTTATGTGAAATTTTTCAGATTTCTTTCCTGAATACTTGTACTTTCAAAAATATAACTTATTAGAAATACTTTTTAAAATAAGCTCTTGTTTTTAAGTATTATTGTAGGAAAAGGAATTTAAAACATATGTCGCCATGGTAACACAATTTTCTTAGACTATAACAAAATACGGAAAATTTTTAATTAGCTCTACTTTCTAGTATTCTAGATAAGCATAAACAATAAAAAATCAATAGTAATATATGTTTCATTTATTTCAAAATAGTAATTTATTACCAGCAGGTAAAAGGCAAGTTAATGAAGAAACAAATGACAGAAATGACAGAAATGTCTTATTCTTATAGTTATTACTCATGTTACAAACACTGTCATAAAACAAAAGAAATTATTTTTTTTAACATGGAATTTTGAGATAATATTTTTGAATACATACCACTTCATAATATTCAAGTTATCTGAAACACTTTTTCCAAATTTAGCTCGTTTTTAAAGTATTATTGTAGAAAACAGAATCAAATGCATATGTTGCCATGGTAACATAACTTAATAATGTTTTATAGAAAATGTGAAGGACTTTAGCCAGCTAGATGTTTGCACTTTAAGTGAATATCTAAATATTCTTTGTAAAAGAAGATTCATTTATTTAAAAATAGCCAGTGATTACCAATAAGTGAAAACACAAACTGAAGAAACAACGACTGAAATAGTTTATTCTTGTGGTTATTTTCCCGTGTTATGAAATCTGTCATAAAACCAAACATTTTTGATCTTTTCACATAAAATTTTCAAATTTTACTTTTGAATACATAAACCTCTAAATATTCAACTTATAAGAAACATTATTTTAAATTAAGCTTTTATTTTTAAGTACTATTGTAGAAAAAGCAATTTATTACATATGTTGCCATGGCAACGCAATTTGAATAATGTTTTCATAGAAAATATGAAAGATTTAAATTAGCTGTATTTTCTGTTTTAAGTAAGCATCACAAAAATAAAATTTCATAGTAATAGAAGGTTCTTTTTTTTTCCAAGGTAGTCATTTATTACCAGCATGTAAAAGACAAGTTACGAAGAACAATGACAAATCTATCTATTCTTGTTGTTATTACCCATGTTTACAAAAACTGTCATAAAACCAAACATTCTTAATATTTTCATGGGAATTTTCAGTTTATTTTTGTAGATACATGTGCCTTAAAATATTTTGCTTTTTAAAATCCTTATATCAAGCGAACATGTTTTTTTTTAAAGTTTTATCATAGAAAAGGGATTTTAATATATTTGTTGCCATGGTAACACAATTTTAGAAATATTTTTATAGAAATTGTTGTAGATTTTAATTGATTATCATTTGTGTATTAAGAAGGGATC